>NC_047679.1:47311955-47531037 GCF_011762505.2 Arvicanthis niloticus | reverse complement strand
CATTTATATATTTGTACATTTATCATCTTTCCAGGGAGGTTATTGTAGGAAAGACTGTAACCAAATGATTTGCTTTATAATATTGTTATGTTCTGATAACACTTATTTGGAATGTGTCAATGGCTAATCCATGCCTTCTTTCCTATAAAACACCCTAGTTTGGCATGTGACAAAGATAGGTGACTTTTGAAACTTCACAGTTTTCCAGGATTACAGAATTTTCCAAAAGAGAAGGTTTTGGCTTTAAGAGGAATCAGCAGGCTCAAAGATGACCTTTCATAATGCTCATGCGCACTGCTGGCCTTTGGTGTCTCACCATGGCACTCATCTGTTCTACCATGAATCTGTGAAGCAAGGAGCCCCATGTGGCTCACTCCTAGAAAGCCCATAGAAACCATTACTTTTACTTGTGAATATGCAAAGTGGGGACAAAAGACACTCATTTAGTTGTTGAGAAAATATTAAAAACTAATTTTTTTTTTAGAATCAGAGAACTGTTATTTGATCTTTAGAGGCTACAACAATCACATACAAAAGTCTTTCATGTACAATTTTCTAAAAGTCAGTTCCATGCCTTCACTTTTTTTTTTTATCACCAATTGCTAGGATTGGACTAAATAATATCATTTTGCAAAATAGATTTCTCCACTATTTCTAAATACATTTTTCTTTTCACCACAAAAGCTTGAAAAAACAAACTCCCTGAGGCACCAGAAACAGGAGTAAGTGGGGTGGGTTGGCTGCAGACCAGAGCAGCACAATGGGTTTCTGCTTCCTTTCTGTTCATCGCTTTCCCTTTCTCTTCAAAGCACACACAAAGCCCTGCGTGACTTTCTAGTTTCAAGCTCCAGTTTTACAATTTTTCCACTGCATGTTGGAAAGAAATTGAAATGCAAACTTATATCCTCTGAAACAATCTTATTGTTCAGGGGTATAGGAAGAAGGAGTGGTATGGGGATGACTTTCTTTCTCTCTCTCTTTTAAAAAAATGCTACTGTGTGCTACAATACACATCTCTTGCTGCTCAATGAAACACTCAGCTTTTTTTTAAAGCATAACTCTTATTTAATTTTGCAAAATCGTAGCTTAGCTGCTGAGAAAATTGTGCAGTGGAAAGAAAATTTCTTCCTGATGAGGGATTATGCTCGGCAGAGTTGCAATAGTATACTGTGTCACTTGTTTTTATATGCTATTTTCTCTCCTCTGGGCATATGCCATTTCACACATACCTCCAATAAGTTATTGGGTTGAGAATTTGGCAGGCCTAGGAGTTGAGAAGGGATGATTTCAGTTCTAGTCATAGCAGGTAATGGATTTGGGAATGAAGGTTTCAATATTTCCTCAAGGAAGTTGGAAATGACTAACACAATGACTAACTATTATTTAAGACAAAAATATCAGCATCTGAACTATCATAAGAATGAATGACCTTCTTAGCTTGGAAAAGGAGACAAAGGCAGAAGAATCATTGAGAGAAAAATTTTAGAGCAAACACACTGTTGGTATTTAAATGTAATCAATTCATAAGATAGGCTTCAGCAGATGAACTCTTAATACAAATACCCTCTATGGGCAGAGCCAGAAGAATTATAAGCATTAATTTGTTTTAAAATATTTTTGAAAAGAATGTTTTATTAAACATGGTAGTTATCAAGTAAAATTTAAAGTAAATCTCTTATAAAATTGTATATGACCATAGACTTTTGTTTTGGGGGCAAAAGACTTTCTTTTTAACGAGCAATTTTCAGAAAATTGAATGAAAGTATCCATTGACCCCCTCTCCAACATGAAAGACCTCTTATTATCATTGTTTCTCCACTAGAAAGGTACATCATCATAATTGTCTGGATTTAAACTGATCTACCATTATCGCCCATAGTCCACAGTTTACCTTACATCCGTAATCTAATATAGCACATCCTTTGGGTTTGTGCAACATTATAGCTACCATACAGAATAGTTTTACTGTTTTAACACACTCTGTGCCCTGTCAATTCATGCATTCCACATACTTTGAAAAAATTATAATAATGCAGTAGTAGTGGTGATTGCATCAGCATTGACAACATTTTTTAAATTCTGTGAATAAGAAAGCTTTTATCTGTATTTGGCCACTTGCCCAGCCCTACTCAAATAGCTGCCACTATGGCAGGAGTTCTCAGTGTGTGGGCTGCAATTTCTTAGGAGGTTGTATATCAGATATTCTGTATATCAGATATTTATATTATAATTCATAACAGTAGCAAAGTTACAATTAAAAAAGATCAATGAAATAATTTTATGTTTGGAGGCCACCACAACATGAAGAACAGTATTAAATAGTCATAGCATTAGTAAGGTTGAGAATCATTGCACTATGGTGTGGGTTTGCTGGCTGGACATTTGATGGGCTAGGTGAGTTTGTATGTGAGTCCATACAGACCCTTTATTGACCCATATCTTTTGTGTATTTACTTAATGG
This sequence comes from Arvicanthis niloticus, assembly GCF_011762505.2. Lineage (NCBI taxonomy): Eukaryota > Metazoa > Chordata > Mammalia > Rodentia > Muridae > Arvicanthis > Arvicanthis niloticus. The sequence goes on along the minus strand of NC_047679.1, from coordinate 47,528,576 downwards.
CAAGCCTTTAACAAGATGAGATAGGCCTATTACAGTTTGCTTTGCTTCCCTGGAAGCTTACTTTACTGAAATGCTATCAAACATCAAAATGATAAGATTTAATATTTTAGGACAAATATTTGGAATTATGATCTTTAATGTATAAAAAAGCGAGATTAGTCTTTAAAATAAAGGATTAAAAACCCATCTGATTAATAAGAATTCAAGACTAAATTTAAGGTAATCTTTACTGAAAGTTTACTGTATAATTTACAGGGACCCTTCCTCTCCATTTTTCACCCTGAATTAGTTAACTCTTGCCAAATAGGAATCTCTTCCTTCTGGAATGTAAATTATATTACTTTGCTGACACAGTAATCAGAAAGCAGTAAAGCAATTAATGCTGGTGGTTTCAGGATGAATACAAATCATGTCCCAGATCTTCAACTGAGAAGAGAGTCTAAAGACAGACTTAGGCAAACAGAATATTCCTGCAAGAGCAGGCAGTCATGGCGACATATTTAAATATTAGACCTCACAGTGGTAAGGCTGGGAAGGCATGAATAGAATTGAGGTGGACTGTTTTAAATGTTCCCTTCTTAAATTACTTTGACTATAGATCCTTACAGACTACTGAAGGTTTCATTTAATGGAGACTTCATTTGGACAGCATACATTATTTTTTCCCCTTCACACTTCTATCCATTTATTTTTTTTTTATCAGAAATACATAAAGATGCCATAATACTTCTCTTTGCTCTTTTTTTCTATCTACAATTTTGACATTTAATATTTAATTATCTGGCTAATCTAAAATAATTACAAAACAAAATTCAATTTAAGAAATGAGTTAGCTGAGCACAAAGTCCTCAATGGAAAAGTTAGAGAAAGAACTGAAGGAGCTGAAGGGGTTTGTCACCCCATAGGAAGAACAATAATATCAACCAACCAGACCCCCCCAGAGCTCCTGGGGACTAAACCACCAGCTAAGGAGTACACATGGAGCGACCCATGGCTCCAGGCACATATGTAGCAGAGCATAGCCTTGTCAGAAATCAATGGGAGGAGAGGCCCTTGGTCCTGTGAAGGCTTGATTCCCCAGTGTAGGAGAGTGCCAGGGCAGTGAGGTGGGGGTGGGTGGGTGGGGGGAACACCCTCATAGAAGCAGGGGGAGGGGGAATGGGCTGGGGGTTTCTGGAGGGAAAACCAGGAAAGGGGATAACATTTGAAATGCAAATAAAGAAAATATCCAATAAAAAAAGGGAAAAAAAGAAAGTTAGATATAAAAACAAGATTCAAGGTACACTTTGTCCTTGAGTTATCCATAAAAAAAATGTCATCTTTTCTGGACCGTTTTCCTTTGGTCTTTTACCCTAAACTACTAACAGAATTAATTGTGCATTATGAGACACATTATGTTCTTCTGGTGGTTTTGAATTTGGACTTCTTGGATCATGACTTCTAGAGTTTAAAGTCAGGCTCTAACACAGTCAACAATTAAACTTCTTTCAATGCATTGCTTGTTCTTTCTGTGCTCACATTCCCTTCTTTGTAAAATGTTAATTAATGGCTAAAGCTACAGTGAGGGCACAACTTAAATTGAATAGTTAATGTTCCTAGACTAGTGCCTGGCATGTAGTAAGGTACCCAATACCTCATGGTAGTAATGATGACGTTGAAATATCATCATTAAGTAATATCATAAATATCTAATTGCTTATATCTACCTTTTATTTCTCCTGATATTATAAGCTATTTAAAGACAGAAATCATGTTTTATTTATTTACCCACCCTTAGTAAATAGAAGTGTTTAATAGAATTATATATGTGTATATATTTGAGTTTATATATGAAATAAAATTACAGTAGATATTATTAAGTATTATTAAAGGCAAATGGTTTAGTTCTGGGAAGGTAGAGATCATAGCAAAATTGAAAAATGAGCAAGGTAAGAAAATTGGAGATAATTCACTTATGTGGAACATCCAGTACATCTAGCTTTCCTGCAAAGCTGGATAGAAAATTAGTTTTTTACAAAATGAACACCAAAGCTTGTAAAATATTCTTAGGAATTCTAGGAGTTTTTCTTTTAGATATTTTAAATCTAATATTATTATTTTATTATCGAGAGGATTTTAAAAAGATTTATTATTTATGTATATGAGTACACTGTGGCTGTCTTCAGACACATCAGAAGAGGGCATCAGATCCCTGGTTGTGAGCCACCATGTGGTTGCTGGGAATTGAACTCAGGACCTCTGGAAGAGCAGTCAGTGCTCTTAACCGCTGAGCCATCTCTCCAGCCCCCATTATTGAGATGAATTTAGTTTCAAACACTTACTAACACACAAAGGGACTTTAATTTTTTAGTTTTTGAAATAAAATATAATTACATCAAAGGACTTTTTTTTTTAGGAAAATAGTTTGAGAAATTAGTTGTAGTGAAATTGATGGTAGAGAGTAGCACTGAGTGAGGCTTTTAAATGTATATATAACTGTCATTATAAAATAGACTAGAATGATAACAAAACAGTTTGAGGAAGAGAGTTCATTTGGAAATCTTATTCACATATTATTTATTTATTCAGTGTGTGTGTGTGTGTGTGTGTGTGTGTATCTGTGTGTCACAGTGTAGCTGAGGTGGTCAGAGGACAACTGGCAGGAGTTGGTTCTTCCAATATGATGATGACTCAGGTTATTAGCCTTGACAGCAAGCATCTGTGCCCACTGAGGCACAACATGGGTCCCTTGTTTAATTTTGACAGTAGTGTGTTTTTTCTTTTAAATTGTACACTAATCAGTTATCCACATGGAAAGCTTTTCAGTCATGCTATATTCACGACATATATCAGGTATTTTTTTCAAATTCTTTTCACAGTAACTGGAAAGTTGTGCATAGAAGGAGTATTCAAGATGACTTAAACTGTCTGGCCAGAAGCCTACCATATGTGTGACAACTTATCCCAGCTCCTTTTTTTTCATGACAAACTATAATCCATGCTCATATTTTTACCATATATTTGGAAGTCTAGATTTGACTCATAATTTAGGCATCTAAGTTACAGCACTTCATCTTATGGGATGTACAAGTAATTTTTGTATTCACCATGTTATCATGATACCCAAAGGTACCACATGGTTTAGAAGGCTTGGGAATATCATCCATATTTGCAGGACCAAGCTATTTGGTAGTAGTAGTTGGTATGGTTAATTCTTAAACCTTGCTTCTCAGATTGAATTGTCTAGGACTGTAACTGACTAAATTTGTCTCATAGAATTCCAGATGCTTGGTAATTATAGTACTAGACTACATTTTCTGTTCTCATTTGTCCTTTTAAAATACTTTCAGTCCTCATTTGGTCTCTTTCACCCAGTGTTTACGGGTTATAAATTTCATGAGTAAAATTTAGTTTTAAGTGGAAGAAAATTTCAGTCTTACAACCATGGGACTAGTTAATCATAAGTTCATAAAAAAAATGCTAACATACTGGGTCAGAGAGCCAGCATTAAAATGTGATGCATTTGGGGAAAATAAATTAAAAAGGTCTGGTAGAAAGCTTGCACTCTGGAGTTTTTTCCCCTGCCATCTGTCATCAAAGGCATAAACCTGTGCCCTTGTACGTACCCAATTGCAATGTATCTCTTCTATCTAAAGCCAGATAATTACAAGGTTCCATAGTCCCTTGGCAGATTGAATAAAGGGTTACTTTAATTTCTTTTCATAGGCTCTAGATGTATATTGTACTCTATAAAGATACTGTACACAGTTATGTAGTAAGGTGACTACAAGCATTATATAAATTAATATCTATTTAACCAACTGTAACTGGTGATTGGCTTAAGAGCATTCAACATGTAGTTGACTTTAGTATGTTGAATGAACACTTGATTTCTATTATTACCTTCATTAAGAAGTATCAATTACAAATCAAGCAGTAGATAATTATTAGATGTTTTTGGCTCAACATAAATGATGTAAAATCATTGGAAAAGAGGAAAGACCATTAGCGCATTGTCATTATTTATAGTCTCATTACCATTAACTCATTAGCATTATTTATGAGAAATACATTACAGAGCAGTGAGAAATGTACAGGCAGGTAAAGAGATAGTCTCTCTAGTTAAGTGGTCTTTCATATAACTTCTAGCAAACATGGAAAAAGGCATTTGTGAAAGGTTTTGTTTCAAAGGAGATGGTGTTTATGAATAACAATTTTTTCCCCTTAAAATTTTTTCTGAGCCGGGCGGTGGTGGTACACGGCAGTGGTGATGCATGCCTTTAATCCCAGCACTTGGGAGGCAGAAGCAGGTGGATTTCTGAGATTTTAGAGGCCAGCCTGGTCTACAGAGTGAGTTCCAGAACAGCCAAGGCTATACAGAGAAACCCTGTCTCGAAAAACCAAAAAAAAAAAAAAAAAAAAAAAAAAAAAAAAAAAAAAAAAAAAAATCCCAGAAAAGAATCCAGAGATAGAAAGTAAGAGATGTTTAGCAGAAGCTTGGGTTGGTAGCTTTATAGTACACTGAACACCTAGTTGCCTATAGGGCAAGAGGTCTTGGGTTTGATTCCAGACACAACGAACCCCCAAATCAACCAACTAAAATAGATTGTTTATCAAGCTGCTTTAGTGGAAGATGAAATGAGGTTATTCAACAAAAATCGCGAGTTTTACCTTCAAGTGAAACAACATATCATTTTAGACATGACAGGGAACAATATCTTAGCTGCCTCTTGGTACTTTCACATATAATTTAAGACCATTTAAAATTTATAGTGTGTTCATTTAAATAACTAATTTAAAATTTATAATTTCTCATGGTATGGGAAACAATAGATAGAAATTTTCACAGCACCCCATAGACTCCACAAATTCTAATTGATGGTGGCAATACAAAGAAGGCAATCAAAATAATTTAAAGGCTTGAAAAATTAGATTAATGTAGCTCCTCTTTCTTTTTTTCAAGGGGAGAAGGACATGGGATTACTTGGTTGGTAGCTTCAAGTCTAGAAATCATTTGATTGAGAAGAGATAAGCATTAGTGAACCATAGTATTTGAAGGAAAGAACAACATGAAATATTATTGTATGATAAGCTAAACAATTTTAAATTTAAAATGTTCAGTATTCAATTCCAAGCCCCTGCCTAAATGTTGTCCACAAATTTTAATTGTTAGGGTTTTTTTTTTCACTGTGATAAACATAGTATGGTAAATATATGTGTTCACCACCAAAGTAAGGATATAGAACATTTCTATGACATAAACGTATTTCCTTGTGTTTATTTTCTGCACCAAATCTCTGAATCACTGCCCCCAAGCAACCACTTCTCTTTTTTTGTTACTAGAGAGTAGATGTGTCTTTAAAAGTGTTTCAAACTTAAGTATCACTAGGATATCTGAATCCCAGTAGCCTTTGAGCAGGTCCTATTGTAGTTCCTGATCCTAGAGCCTTGGTGTGAGCCTCTGTCTCCAGGCACTAGACAACTTTTAAAATACATTGGTGCCACCCCCACCCCCAATGTCGTACCAAATGAAAATAAGGCTTTTTGTGGCAAAAGTTATCCCTTAGATGAGATGTGATCCAAAAGGGGATGGAGTTGGAGAAATACCTTTTCCCAGCTATGATAAAGGTCTGCAAAGGCCTTTACACATGGAAAGTAGGCTTTCAGTATTGAAAACACTGTAGATGTGTTTCTCACGCTGACTTTGTCCCCTATTGCTTTGCCAGAGCTGTGAGTGGGTTTATCTTGAATCTTCATGTAAGAAATGTAAGCTTGCTAAAGCAGAATCTCACAAGAATATGAGTTTCTCTAACTCCTAGGAATTTTTTGCTCTTATCTTAGTCCAACCCTCAGTACCCCTCAACCTGTCAAAACTACCATTGTTCCTACTAGTTTTGGGTTCCAGTATCTCTTCCAGATAAGCATATTTAGCTATGTCATTCTGTATGTGTCTGTTTCTCTATATTTCAAACTGATGGCTTGGCCTGTGACCTCAGCTCCCTAACAGATCTACAAAGAGTCTTGATTTTTCATTTGTCCAACATTTTCTTGTTGAAAGGATGGTAGTGATGGCTTTTAAGCTCTTTACATGTTGGAGCTCAAACTAGATCTCTTCCGTCTTGATTTTTGAAGGTTATTTTTGTTAAGTGTTATAATTCTAAATCTTCCAAAGCTTTAAAGACATACTTCTATTGTCTTTAGGCTTGAATAAATTTTAATAAGCATTTTGAAGTGTTATTTTTGTTCTTTGATAACCAATGCACAGTTTGCTTGCTCTCCTATGGTTCAATTTAGTATTTTTTCTTTATTGTTTCTTTTCAGCAATTTGATTATGGTATGTCTTTGTCTGGTTTTCTTTTTTGTTTATCCTTCTTACAATTTGGTTCTGTGTATTAGAGGTTGCATAATTTTAGAAAACTTTCAGCCATTACTGAATAATTTTTATATTTGTCCTTCTATGACTTTTATTTCTTTAATGTGAATTAGTGTTAATGTAATAAGCTGCTCAATATTATTTGATGTGTCATTGAGTTTCAATTTGTCAGTTTTCTGATTACATTTCAATTTAGATACTGTACTTTTTTGCACATTTGGGTTTATCCACCAAATCTAATTTGTATTTTATTTGGTCTTATTACTATCTTTTTGGGTTTTTTTCAATTTTACTTTTGTCTTAATTTTGCTATATAAATTCCCATGTATTTTTTTTAAATCTTTGAAGAAAATGATGCTGATGATAAAAAAGTTTTGAAAACTTTAAGCAAGGAGAAAAAAGTAAGGAAAATAGACGATATTATATCAAAACAAATGTGGAACTTTATTCCAATATCGCAGTATTTAAATATGCTAATTTAATACATTTGCATATGTGTTATATCTTAAATATGCTAACTTCGAAGCTTGTCCTAGACAGTATATGCAAGGCTGATAGAGATAGAAAAATGGCAATGGTGAGAGGTGAACATTTGCTTTCCATATTAGAGAAAGATGACAGATCCTAAATGAAGAGTAGAAGACTGATTCTTGATATTCAGAATGGAGACAGTTCTTCATCAAGACTTAAATTCATTTCATTAATGTTTTACGTGAGAAGGCAGAAAAAAAAGTAACTTTTGGGAGAGACTGAAATTGTGCAATGCTCCAATTACTTTTACTATGATGTGAACTCACATCTCATTACAAAAAACATGAAAAAAGTATTTTCTTTATCTGCCTGGCAGATGCGTTTCAATTACAGTTGGTAGGGTATGATGACAAATGCCTTTAATGATCTGCTGCCATTCAGGGTTCTGCAAAGAATGCTTTTTAATGTCACAGGTGCTAGAAGAAGGATTTTTCATAGCAGTCTTCCTAGTATTTAAGATGTGATTTAAAAAATTATTACATTTATTCTTTCCCTCTCCTTTCCTCTTTCACTTTCTCGCTTCTCCATGTCTACACACACACACACACACACACACACACACACACACACACACACACAAACACACACACAAACACACACACAAAGGTCAGAGAACAACTTGTATAAGACAGTTCTTTCCTTTCCCCATGTGGATCCTGGAATAGAACTCATGCCTTCAGGTTTGAAAGCATCACTTTTACTGTTCCCTCTCCCAGTTATCTTAGCAGCCCAGAGATATATTATCTGTTGTGGAGTGGCACATGCGTTGAAATACTTGGGTTTTCAGCCCATCCACATAGGTCCTTTATCCCTTGTTCCTTGTCCCTTATGCCCTTTCTTAGATTTGAATGGACTTTTATCAGGAAGAAACTTGCATAATGACTTAATTCTCTCAACATCTACCACTCTGTGCTATAGTGTGCTAAATTAGAGACCCAAATCACTGGGGACAGATGATTATCACCTATATTTTTAGAGACTCCAATCAGGAGGAACTGAGTTTTGGGACCCCTCCAAAAGTAATGTTTCTACTCTCAGGGACCTAATGAAGAATCTTTGCTTCAACAAACCTCTTATTCTGTTTTTGCATTAAGGACCTTAAGGACAGTTAAGATGACCTCAGCCTTATTTAAAGAGGAGAGATAGCTCAGGATGAGAGCTCCATCCTCCCCAAATCTTTATAAACACTAAACATAAGTCTTGAGCTCCACTTGAATTCTTTTTTTCAGCCGAGACAGAAGAAAGATGATTTATTATATGTAAGTTATGCTTGGTCACAAATGAGATCAAAGCTAGACCAGAATACCACAAGTTCTGGGTAGTGGGCCAGCAGGACTGTTTTGGTTGTAAGGAAGGCCTTTAATCTCTCAAGTGGACTCAGCAAGCAGATGGTGATGGACCAGATTCACTGAGACTTATTGCTAACAGTAGCATACAGTCCAACAACTTGTACCAGTGTCCAAGCCTTCAGCACCCTTTACCTCTGCTCCTCCAGCTTTCATGGGTACACAGGCTAATTTACTTGGACCTCTGCTCCATCTTTTTTCTCTTGTGCTTCAGTCTACACATTCACTTCCTCCCTTTGACTCTAATGGCACAGGAGGTTCAAGGAAGATGTTGCTAAGGCCAAGAGCTATTTGCATTATCTAATTTACACACTTTATCTCTAGGCCTTTGTTTGAGATAAATCCCTATAACACTGACACATTTTTTTCTAAATTTAACTTAATGAATGTTTTGATTCTGAAATCTATTTTAGATTCATTCTTCTGTGTCTCAAGCTTGAGTCCTTTGGTAATTTTTCCACTTTGCATTTATTAGGGCTTAATGCCTGCCAGGAATAGTAAAATAATATTTATTTTGCTATGAAAAATGAAATGATAAAATGAATTTTATATATTCTATTCTGCCCATGCAGACATATCTTTAGGGTAATCACTTTTGTGTTTATGAAAATTCATGTATGCAGGTAATATTTTTGAAATATCATAGTGTATGTTTGGATCATAATATAATATAAATAATTCAAAATAAGGCCAAATGCACTAATTTTTTCTAATTATTTAGAATTCCTTCAGGAGACTTTTTTATTAGCTAAGGACACTTTAAATATCATTTATCATGAAATTATTGTGGTAAATGTATGTTCAGTTTAAGAGATTTGTGGGAATATTGTCAGTTTAAGAAATAAATGTGTTTTGACATTGTTTTGGTTTAAATATCTTTCTCTATAGATATAGAAGTAATATAGAAAAATACATTCAGTTGGCATTTGGGAAAGAAATTATTTCCTTCCCTATGCTCTGTAGGCAAAGAACTCAAGATAAAAATAATAAGCATAATAATATGCTTAGGTATTAAAAATTTATTAGAATCTGATTACTTACTAATTCAGAGCAAATGAGATCTATATATCGTTATTTGTAGCTTGGCATCTTTTATAAGAAAGTCTCATGTAGTGAGCACATTGTCTGTTCAGTAAATGAGTAGTGATTATCAGGGAGATGACTGTGATTTATAAGCTTACTTTCTTCATTTTACTTTACATGTGCCAGATACTGACTCATACAACAGAAAAATAAAACAAGCCTAATTTCCAGAATTTAAACACATTATTTATCATTGTTGTTCACAACAGAAAGTTATGATGTATGGAACTTTGAATATATAGCATATAAGTTTTTTTTTTTTTAATTTTCAAAGTGGTAGGCAAACTACTTTATTGAGAAGTTAGAGGATAAACTCTGGCTTCAGTGTACTTTACCCAGCCAGAATTTAAAACTTCTACCCAGATAGAGGAGAAGTAATATTAATTTTATTGTAGGAGAAATTATTTTCTTGGAAGTGGCTCCACTTTATCCTAAAATACATCCTCTTTAGGTAAGTGTGACATCGACAGTAGCATGCAGAATTTTCTGTCTTCAGTCTTTGTGGAGGAAAAGATCCAATGATGAGTAATCAGGGAGCCCGACAGCAACCAACTTGCCACTTCTCAGTTTTCCATCAATCGTTTTTGGTAGCTTCAGATATCAAAAGAATTGATTAGATTGCTACATTTTTTTTCTACATGCAAAGTTAAGTGGAGAGTTTGGCACAATTACTCTGATTGTTGAGAGGCAGTAAAACATAGCTTGGGCCCTGTAGCTAGATTGCACGGATTCTGATCACATCTATACCAGTGGGGTCCTGAGTAATTTATTTAACCTCTTTGGGCTTGGTTCCTTCAACTGTAAAACAGGAATGGTAATATTATCTAGATAATTCTATGACTCATAGAATTAAATGAATTCACATACATAAATAGAATAGTGTCAAACACATAATAACCTCTGAATAATTGCTAGTTATTACTATGGTTCAGGTAAATGACATTCAAGTTCACATTCTGGGAGTGATTTTCACTGATCAATTAATGTAAATTACTCTTATAATTTAAACATTTAAAAACATTTGGAAACAGTCCACTGATATTCTGTATAATGGAGAGGGAAAATGGGGAGAAAGAAACCCATCCTTTCAGAAGTAAGTGTTTTGAAGGTGACAAATGAGTTTCTATATCATTTCTGTTCCTTGCTGTTAAGGGAAATTTGGAATACAATTTAATCATGTAAAGACCCACTTTTCCCATATGCTAGCTGAAGACAGTGTTGTCTTGCAGTGCCGTGAGAGTGTATAACATGCATGTAAAGTCTTTATTATAACACTTGTGAACAAGGGGAACCAAGATATAATTTAGCAGTTGGTTTCAATCAGCTTACTGACTGGAATCCCATCTGTTCTACCACTTCCTTTCCCTTGCTTCCCTCCTCCTACACTGTTCTCTTCAACCAATACTCTTTCTTATCCCTCTTCTGCCACTTCGTATAACTGTGGAGGGTACATCCAGAGGGAAAATATATCAAACCGCTGTCATACCCAGCAGCAAGGATACCTTGGATGTCAATATTGGTCAAAGTCAGTTATTTGAGCGGGCAGAAGCTGCTGACTTATATTTACAGGAGTGGGAGCTCAGGATTCCAAATAGGGTTGTAAAAGCAAGGCATAGTTCCAGTTATTTAAAATATTTAATTCTATTTTATGTGTACAGGTGGTACAGGTGTTTTACCTGACTGTATTTCAGTGCATAACATATATGCAGTGTCACCAGTGTCTAAATGAGGGCATCATGTCACCTGGAGCTGGAGATCCAGATGATTGTGAGCTGCCATGTGGGTGCTGGGAATCTAACCTGGGTCCTCTGCAACAGCAGCCAGGTTCTTTTTTTTTAAAAAAAATACCTTTTTATTGTTTCTTTGTGAGTTTCACACCATACATCCCAGTCTCTCTCATCTCCCTGTCTCCTTACATCCACTCTTTGCCCTTGCAACAGCCCTCCCCGCCCCCCCCCAAAAAAAAACCTCACAAAAGCAGCAGCAGCCGCACCAACAACAGCAAACAAAGCATAGAAAAGATCTCATCATGGAAGCTGTAGTGTATCACATTATGGCCCACAGTATATCCTTCTGTCCACACATCTTAACTTCAGATGTTCATTGCAATGAGTCATTGGTCTACTTTGAGGTCTCTTGCTTCTGTGACACCATCAATATTGTATCTTCATGGAGACTCCTCCCTCTTATCCTGTTGTCCTCCATCATGGAGATCCTGCAACTTTGGGTCAGCAGAACTAGCCCCTTCACTCACCCCAACTGTTCACAAATGATGTAGATTTAGGGGTGGGCCATCTTAAAGCCCTGGAGCTGGGTCTGTATGGTAGCAGAGCTGGTCAGCCCACTGGCTCTCCCTTATCCACACCACCATGGGGAGCTCTCCAACACTGCTCTGTCTAGGCCACTTAATGCCAACATCAGCTGGAGGCAGAGTCGGCTTTCCTGCTCTCATGCTCTCAAAGGCAGCTAACATGTACCCTTACCTTCGGCTCTAGCTCCAGCATCACTATTCTGCCCAGGCAAGACACAGGGCCCAGAGGGACAGGGACACAGCTCTTTTACTTTTACCTCCTTGGGTTTGGCTCACCCATCCTTCACCATCAGGGTCAGCTCCACTGTGTTGCCTAGGCAAGGTGAAGGACCTCCTCAGTGCTGCAGGCATCAAGGGACAGGGTCAGCTCATCTGCTCTCATGAGCCCCAGGGCCAGCTCTCCCAACTGCTGCAGGATGTGAAGGGCAGGGGTTATGTATCACCTCTGTACCCATGCCAGCTCATGGCAGAGAAGTGACTAGGTAAGCTCTCCAATGCTTTTGACCTCCAGTCTGGCTCACCTGCACCCCCTACTACCAGGCTAGGCTCTACTGTGCTGTCCAGGTGAGGTGCAGGGTCTGCTCTTGGTAGCTAGTAAGGGGGCAGGGATAGCTTTTAGGAGATAATGACCCTGTGGGCAAAGGGGTAGGGGCATCACCTCTATCACCCCTGTGCTTCTGCCACTCCAGGGCAGATGAGTGGTATTGTTGGCTCTCCCTTGGAGCCCTGCTCACTGTCTGCCCTCCCCCCAAGAAAACCACCCCAGAGCCATCTATCTCCACATTGTTGCCTGGGCTTGCTCTCCTGAATGCTATCAGTGGTGAGAGATGAGGCCAGCTCATCCAGTGGGGGTGGGGTCAGTTTTGTACATCCTCTGGATGTCCTCAACAAGGGACAGCTCCATGTTTTCTAGTAGTAATATAAGCCACAGACATTGAGACTGACCCTTGCCACTGTGTAGCCATAGACTTAGACATGGCCTTCAGCAGCTGCTCAGCCTGAAACATCATAGTGGCTCCACATAGTGGGGCACGCCACTCACCACAGCTCACTCCTCCTACCACTCGAATCTCCAGTTCCATCTCTCTTCACAATGCTCAAGCTGCTCCACTTCTCTTTCTTCCTCATCTGACCACCACATGCTTGCTTGTGGTGGCTCCAGTTGCAGGCTGGCCACATGGCTGGTGGGCTCTTGGGTGATATCCTTTATCCACGCTGCATGTTGTATAAGCAAGCAGGTGCCTATGGCCCACTTGTGCCATGTACTAGAGGGCAGGTTTGTAGGTGGTATGGCATTCCTCAAATCTCCCTCTTCCTGCCCAGTCCTGCCTGGTTTTGATTTTTATGAGTCCTAGGCAGGAAACAATTTTGTCCACCAAGCCAGGCATCAATCTAGGATGAACATATAACTGCCATCTGCTCTGCCCCTGACTGATAAGAACACCACCACCATGACATCTCTTTGCTCATTGACAGGGGCTTAACTATGATTCATCTCTCTTGCCCTTAGTTTTCCAATTTTGGGGGTTCCAATATATTGTTCAGATTTTCAAAGCAAAATCAACAAAATATAAGAGATAAAAATCGGCATTTATTCAACATCTACTCTGCACTATATTTTTATAGGTATCTTAGTTATGGTTTTATTGCTGTGAAGAGACATCATGACCATGACAACTATTATAAAGGACAATGTTTAACTGAGGCTTGCTTATAGGTTCTGAGATTCAGTCCATTATCATTATGGCAGGAAGTATGGCAGCATCCAGTCAGGCATGGCACTGGAAGAGCTGAGAATTCTACCTCTTATTTTTGAAGGCAGCTAGGAGAAGACTGACTCCCACATGGCTAGGAGGGTCTCAAAGCCCACTCCCACAGCAACACACTTCCTCCAATAAGGCCATACCCACTCCAACAAAACGTGTCTAAAGTAGAGTTAGCAGATGAAATAGAGATATAAAATCTGGTTCATCTAGTTTAGGAACCTATATCAAGAATATTGACACTCTGGTTTCTCTTCAGCTCATATAAATAAATCCCTTTCCTCTTAAGAGGATATGGACAGAAGCCAAGGATAAACTCAAACACTACATTGTTAGGAGAGGATAGAGATCTAGGATGACTTGATCCTGTGCCATGATGGTACTCTAGAGAATCATGAATTCCCATAGGTTAATGTCATTGTCTGTCTTGAAGGCTGAGTGACTCTGAAGGAGAAGGCAAGTGTTCTCACTGATAGAGGACGGGAGAGTCTAGGAAGCAGTCTTACTATTCCTTCACTCTGAGCTCTACCCATAACAGCAATACTTTGAATCTTCACCTGGAGTCTGAAAAATGCAAAAATCATTAGTGTGCAGCTTTAAGTGCTTTTTTTGTCTAGTTGGTTATCACAGACCAATTAATAGGCTGAACAATAAGGCTATATAAGTTAAAGATATAAAAGTATCTTGGTAGTATTTCATGTGGAATCTTTCTGCTGAGTTTCATTAAAATAAAGCAAAGCTACTTGTTTTAAAGGATCTGGGAAAATAAAAGGAAATATCATTAAATTGGTAGCAGGGCAAAAAAGATATCATTATTACTAAATTTTGTTTCTAAAGTTTCATATTTAGTCCCCATTCCATTTTTTAAAATACTACACACTTAACATTATTCCTATTACATACATAATTTACTCTAGGAAGACTGGATTTTTTAGGGTGGTAATGTCAGCATATGGTTTCACCAAATTGGTGTTTCTCTAAGGCTGCCTCAAAGCCTAAACATTTTACACTGCATCCCATGATTTGATTTGTAACATTTTAAAAGTGTAGATCAGATGGTTTGTTTAATGTCAAGCAAGAAGAAAATGGACTGTAAACAATTTTATATTTTCTATTACCAGACAATAAGCTATTTGTTTGTTTTTTTAAAAATCGTTTTATTTAGTTTGAAAATGTTTCCTTGGACCCAGAAATAGCCTTAGGTCAGGCTCAGAGCTCATTATATTGTCAAAATTTGTGGGCAGAGCTATAGTTAAAGTTAAATTTTACTCAAAGAAAAATGCACATACTTCTTATTGGCTGTTTATCTGACACAATTTGGAATGGAAAATTTGTTTATCAGTCCTTTTCACATCTAAAATCTTCTCATGATATTTAGTAGTATTTAAGAGTCTCAGTGAGTTGAGTCAGCCATGTAAACTCAGCTTCATATAAAACCTTAAAAATTTTTTTTGCTTTTGAGTTTTTAATTTAATTACATGTAAAATACTTTTAATTAAAATATAACTTCATCACTTGCCTCTTCTGTTTCCTTCCCCCAATAATCCCTCCTATTCCCTCCATCCAGTACCTCCCATGTTCTCTCACTCATTACCTCTCAAATTTATGACCTCACTCTCTTTATTATTGTTAAATATATAGTATGTATATATAAAAACATATTCACAAGTATATAAATACAGCATACTATACAAGATTTTGTTGTTTGTGTGCATATGATTTCATCTTCTCTCAGCAGTCATTAGTTACTTAGAGTTCTTTGTCTAGTAATGCACCCCTGCAGTAGGGTTCTACCCCCATGTTTTCATTAGCATGTCTATTGATATTGTTACCATTCAGGTTTTTTTAGACAGCCATTTCCAAGAGAGACAGTGTCATAGCAGACTTCCTGGTCTTCTGGTTCTTATAATCTTTCTTTCCCCTCTTCCACAATGTTTCCTGAGCCTCAAGCACATTGGGGTTGGTCTCCTCATGGTCCATTGGTGTCTGAATTGTGTCCAGTTGTGTTTTCTTTACTTGTCTCCATTTTTAATAAAGATAACCCTCTTTGACTTACATTTATCTGGGAGTCTAAGGATAAGTTTTAGAATTGAGTTAGGAATTATGCTTGTCTAGGAAATTAGGCAATAGTAGGGTCTATTCTAAGACCCATCTCTGGGTCTACTATCTCTGAGTAGTTGGCAATTTTTCTAGTACCAGGCATGGTTTCCTAATGTGTGGGCATTAAGTCCAATTAGACCACTGTTGATTATTGTCAACATATGAGTTGCCATTATTGTACCTTTAGGAATATCATGCCCTGATGCATTGTGGCTCATAGACATCACAGCTGAATATGATTATAGATTGCTTTCCTCTCTTTGCAGCTTGCATACTACTTTTTGACATTTTGATATTATGGAATCTTGTTTACTACAAGGAGTCTTTTATAGTAGATCCAGCTTGAATCATCTAAGTGCAGTATCTTCAGCAATGGGGACTTATCATGAACCTCTAAGAAAAAACCAAGGGCAATAGCAATAGCCTATATTGTTTTAAAAATTACTAGGACTATCCTGACCAACAAGAGAAAAGGAGATTTTTCATGCCTGGTACTGGGTTTTTTGTTAGATGGCTTATTTATAACTCCCTTAAAGTGTGTGTGTATGTGTGTGTGTCTATATATATATATATATATATATACATATATATTACACACAGACAATATATGTGTGATATATGTATGTATACTTCTTTTAAGCATATATATACATATATATGTATATATATACATATATATATGTATATATATACATATATATATATATATATATATGTGTATATATATAATTCCTTGGGTCTTTGTGAGGCTTTGTATATGCTAGGCTGAGGGAACAGCACTATTAGGAGGTGTGGCCTTGTTGGAGTAGGTGTGTGTGTCACTGTGGGTGTGGGCTTTAAGACCCTCATCCTAGCTGCCTGGAAGTGAGTATTCTACTAGCAGCCTTCAGATGAAGATGTAGAACTCTCAGCTCCTCCTGCATCATGCCTGCCTGGATTCTGCCATGTTCCCGCCTTGATGATAATGGACTGAACCTCTGAGCCTGTAAGCCAGTCTCAGTCAAATGTTGTCCTTATAAGACTTGCCTTGGTCATGGTGTCTGTTCACAGTAGTAAAACCCTTACTAAAACAGGCTTTATCAAACAACCTTGGTGTTATTTGCCCCCATTCTTCCCTCTTTCTCCTCCTGTATTGACTTTTCTCTTTCCTCCTCACTTGGAGCCTCCTCCCAGTCATTCTGCTTTTCACTTCATATTTCCTGTTTTCTGCTATTCCATTCCCACACAACCCCCCCCTAACTTTAGTCCCTTTGTACTTCCTTGATTTCTGTGGTTATCCCATGTTATATATTTCTACCTGAAGACTTGGGCTAGGAACCACAGATGAATGAGAACATGTGGTATCTGTCTTTCTGGGTCTAGGTTACCTCATATAATATTCCATTCATTTACCTGCAAATCTCCATTTTCTTTGTTGTTGAATAGCATTCTAATGTGTGAGTTGACCACACTTCCATTATCCACTCATCTGCTGAAGGACTTGTAGGTTGTTTTCATTTCCTAGCTATTGTGAATAAAGAAGCAATGTACTTAACCTTTTCAGACAGGATTTTTCCCTGAACCTGTAACTCACTGTTTTGGCTAGACTGTCTGGCCAGTAAGTTCCTGGGACCCACTTTTCTCTGCTGTACTCATTGCTCAGGTTACAGATGCATACCAGCATGCCCTAATTTTTTATGTGAGTGTTGGGAATCTGAACTCAGGTTCTCATGCTTGCATAGCAAACACCTTTTCACCGAGCTTCCTCCTTAGCCCACCCTGAGATAGTCTCAGAAGATGTTTTTCACATACTTTATGTGTATACATTTAATTATTTCAATGTAATTTAATATCTACATAAACAACTATAAAAGTAAATGTATGTTTTAAATTATATCACTTGAGCAACAAATATTTGTAGAGTAACAATAGCTCTTCACTGAAGTCTACTTTAGAAATTGCTGCATTGTATTTCAGTAAACATAATATAATCATTCTCATACCGATGGACATTTATATTGTTTTTCACTTTCTACTTCTATGCATAATATTAAGATAAATATATTTGTCTATTTATTAATTCATTTATCTTTAGTGAAAAATATTTTATACAATGTATTCTGATTAAAGTTTCCGCTCCCCCTCAACTTGTTCCAGATTTTCCCTACCTCCTCTCCCATGTAAATTCTCTCTCTCTTATTAGAAAACAAGCATATAAAAGAAAAATAGGATAAAATAAGATAAAACAAACAAACAAAAAGCCAAATCAGAATCTGACAAAGCAAACAAAACAAAACAAAAGAACCAAAGGAAAAGCTTAAGAAACACAAGCAAACACAAGGAAACACAAGTTTACACACAGAGAAATCTCATTAAAAGTACAAACCCAGAAAATATGATATGCATGCAATGGACCTCTAAGGTTAAAAAGGGTCGGGGTGGGTGTGGGGGAGCTTCAACGATGCAGTAAATAGACAACACAAAACAAACTTAATGGCATTGTTGGAGGTTTTTGTCTCATAAAATGAAAACCTTTGAACATTCACATTTGTTCAAATGTGCAAACACTTTTCTGAATAGATACATAAAAGTGAAGTTGATTGGATAGAGAATATCTTCATTTTATTTGACTTTGAATAGAACTCTTAAATTTCTTTTATAGTTCTCAGGCTTTAAAACGTTATTTTTATTCAAGTGTGGCAGCTAATTCATTGTTTGGCTTAGGAAATGGTTCAGCTCATCTGCCTTATCAAATTAAATATAAAATGTAATATCACTTTTTTGCAATTTTATTTGATATTACCTATCATTCTTTTGTTGGAGTGTATGGAATCTATGTGTATGTATGTATGTATGTATGCATGTATTTATGTATGTATGTATGTATGTGTATTCTTTATATACATATATCTACATGTATTTTGTTGCTCAGCCCAAGGTTTTCTTAACTAGGTTTTTAAATAACTAATTTCTACATTACCTTAGCTTTTATTTATACTTGAATTTACTTTTAAAAGTTAGTCATAAATGTACACAGTTTAGAGTCAAGCATTTTTACAAGGCATGTTGTGAGAAACATTGAGCACCCTTCTGTTTCCCATTTTTCATGGACAACCACATTCAATTTTTTTAGATGAATGAATTGTTATGTACCTTTTGATTAGTCTACATCTTGAAAGCTCAGCTTGGGGCACTTCAAACTGATTTCCTATCACAGAAGTTGAGAATTCGCTTTCAGTCTCCCTACTCCCCATCCTTACCCCCCCCCACACTTTTCTACTGACTCTCTAAGCTTCCAATTTGTTATAGTCTCACATCAATGTTCAGTGTATTCTGAATAATCACTGTCATACTGCCTGCCCATTTACAATGCCCAGGGAATTTTAAAATACCAATGCTTGTTTCTGAGGTGATGATCCATGTGTGGCTTGGGCATCTGAACTTTTAAAAACGCTTCTTAGGCAGTTCTAATATTCAGCCAAGGTTGTGATCCAAGGAATGGTTATTTGCAGCTGGTTGCTCTGCTTCCCTTTCTAGAAAACCCTTTAATTTTCTTTCGAGATAATAATTATCTTGTTTTTATATTTGCTTAATTTTCTACATTCATATCCCTAGTTTAACTTCAAAGTTTTCTTAATATATACACATGCATTTAGTACTTTGTTTCTTCTCAGAAAATCACTTTTATTTATACTTGAATTTAAAAGTAAATTCAAGTATAAATAAAAGCTAAGGTAATGTAGAAATTAGTTATTTAAAAACCTAGTTAAGAAAACCTTGGGCTGAGCAACAAAATACATGTAGATATATGTATATAGAGAATACACATACATACATACATACATACATTAAATGGCCTTTTGAAAGTTTTTGTATTCTTGGCTTGGTGGCTGTCTAACTTGTTGTATGTCATCACTCTACCATTGTCTAGGGAGGCTCCATTCTTCCCTCTTTCCTGCTGGAGCTTAGTATTCTCTACCCTATGCTTTCCTCTCTCTTGGTATACTCTCATTATTAGACCAACTCCCTTAATTACTCCTCTATAAAAGCTTATCAAACATGAACTTTTGGATGTTATTTATACATGTGAATTTACCTGGCTATAGAGATATGGTTTAGACGAGGGTTACAATATCTATTGGCAGTGGATAGTTGGTGGGGGAGGATCTGACCACTGGTAGCTCTCTTATGCTCCAGTAGATGGCGCCACACTCACGAACATATGGGCAACTTCACTTGAACTTAGAAGCGTGTGTGTGTGTGTGTGTGTGTGTGTGTGTGTGTATATATATATATATATATATATATATATATATATATATATATATATATGTTGAGAAACAGACAGAGGGGATCTATGGAAGTTGGAAGTGGTAGATATTGACCATGTTTCATTATATGTATGTATTAAAATTTTAAAAGCAAAGACAAAATACAAATGTAAGATGCAGGTCATTTAATGAGAATTTAAAAGATAGTACCCCACTTCATTGCCGTCTAATTTTCAATAATTCTGTTAGGAAGTCTGAAGTCATTTTCATTTCAAATGGAATCTAATTTTCCTGTCTGAAAACATTAAGAATCTTCTTGGTGTTTCTATTTTATAATGATTTGAATTGTGTGTGAGGTGGGTTCTATTTTATTTAATAGGTTATATCTATCTAGAAAATCAGGTTTTTAGTTTTAGGAAATAATTATATTTTACTTTTATGTGTATGGGTGATTTGCATATATATATATATATATATATATATATATATGAAGCCTGTGCATGACTGTGGCTTAAGAGTCCAGAAAAAACACCACCTCCCCTGGGACTGGAGTTACATATGTTTGTGACCTGCTATGTAGGTGCTGGCAATATCTTTTTGTTCCTTGTTCAGATAAATAAGACATATTTAAGCTTCCTTTGTTGTATATGGTCTTCTTCCAAACTGCTTTTGCATGGGGCTGTTGCACATTTCAGTTTCACTAAAACTTCACTGTCAACTTGATTTCAAGGCTTGCTCATTTTATCTTCTGGATAGACATACTTGCAAACAGAATCTATCATGTCATTAAAAACAAACAAACAAACAAACAAACAACAGGGGGTGGAGAGATGGCTCAGTGGTTAAAAGCACTGACTGCTCTTCCAGAGGTCCTGAGTTCAGTTCCCAGCAACCACATGATGGCTCACAACCATTTGTAATGAGGTCTAATGCACTCTTCTGGTATGTCTGAAGATAGCTACATTATACTCATATATATATAAATAAATAAATCTTTAAAAAATAGTTTCTTAAGCCAGATTTTGTAGAAAGGTATTCTTCACATTTTACCCTTTGGGTATCTCAGTCTGGCCACTACATTTTGACAGCTTAGTGGAGGAAGAAGGTTAAGAAGGTTGAAAAATATTTTATTTTTATTTAACTTTTTATTGATTGCTTGTGAATTTCATATCATGCTCCCTAATCGCAGTCTTCTCCCCATCCCTTTGTAACCACCCTCTGCACTTACAACCTCCCTCCCCAAAGAAAAAATATATATCTTGTCATGGAAGCTGTAGTGTGTCACAGTGAGTCCCATAGTATACCCTTTTGTCCACTTCTTTACTTGTAAACGTTCACTCAGTTTTTATACTTTCCTCCAATGCCACCCTCTCAATTTATATGGCACTCTGCTTTCAGTTATGCCTGAGGATAGCAAAGCTCAAAGTACCTGCATCTTTTCCTCTGTAGAGAATACATGCTAGTGTTGTTTCAGCATTGGGGGCTGCAGGGGTGAACTTGACTTTATGGGACAAGTGGGGAGAGCTTCATTATGTCACTGCATCTGACTTTGTTTTCTTCTTTTAGCTGTGTTGTGTCTTCAGAAGTAAGTAGAAGAACAAATCGTAGTCTTTCTGCAAGATAAGATTCCTCCTGGAGTTTTTCCCAGAGATTAACATTCTCAGTTGTGATACACCAAGAACTGACTGTTCATTTACTTTTCAGCCTCCACAATCTCTTTGCTCCTTTCTGGTTTCTTTGGCCTTGAAAATATATAATTTTAATGAGCTGTTTTGAAGAAGTCAGCAGGAACTAGATATGTTTTACATAAAGTTTATAAATGGTTCAATTATTTTGTTCTCAGAGGATTGTGTTCTTGTGGTACCAATTCCTTTAAATATGTTAAGTTTTGTTTATGGTCTAGAAGATGGTCTGTCCTGGCATGCAGTTAAAAAAATGTCCTATAAATGCCAATCAGATCAAGTGGGCTGCCAGTGTTGTTGAGGTCACCTATATCCTGATAATTTTCTTTTCATTTTCTGTAAATGGATGTTTAACTTTATTGTTGTAATTATTTTGTCTACTATTTAAAGCATTTAGGAGTGATACTATTTTAAGCATTTTTTCTTTCTAAAAAATCGTTTTTAAAAGGCAGTGACGTGTCTTCTAAGTATCATTTGGCTGGCAATGCAATGTTTCTTATGTGCTACTCTGATTGTCACTCAAAGGAAAATATTTTAAAATAGGTTTTGAATGCATCTTAGCAAAAAAAAGTGTTTTTAAAATTTAATTTTCCTGCCAGAACTGACAGTAAAGCCAATCTTTCAGTTGTACCACATATATAGATGTGCTGAAATCCATAGAAATACAGTTTCTACTTTTTAAGAACTTTTCTTGTGATGTTAGGGATGGAACTCAGGCCTTGTATGTGAGGCAGACACTACCAGTAATTTGACCTTTCAGTAAAACATTTAAAATTTCCTATGGTTTAATATAGTAACCTGTAGATTTCTCCCTTCCTTCCTTCCTTCCTTCCTTCCTTCCTTCCTTCCTTCCTTCCTTCCTTCCTTCCTTCCTTCCTTTCTTCCTTCCTTCTTTCCTTCCTTCCTCCGTTTCTTCCCTCCTACCCATCCTCTCTCCCTTTCTCTTCCCTTCCTTTTTAAATTTTAGTTTTAATCTTAATTTTCTCTCATGTATTACATCCTGAAGGCAGTTTTCCCTCCCGTCCTCTCCCTTCCTGCCTCCCCCACTATCCACTCCTCCTCCATTTCTCCTCAGAAAAGAGCAGGCCTCCCAGAGATATCAACCAAATATGGTATATCAAGTTGCAATAAGATTAGGCACCTCCCCTCATATTGTTTGGATGAGGCAAACAATAGGAGGACAAGGCTCCCAAATGCAGTTCACAGTATCAGAAACAGCCCTTGCTCCCTCTGTTAGACGTCTCACACAAACACTAAGCTACACAACTCTAACATAAATACAGAGGGTCTCACTTAGACCCATTCAGGTTCCCTGATTATTGGTTCGGTCTCTGTGAGCTCCTATAAGCTCAGGTTAATTGATTCTGTGGGTTTAATTGTGGTGTCCTTGATCCCTTCTGGCTCCTACAATTCTTCCTCCTCCTCTTCAGCAGGATTCACCGAATTCTGTCTAGTGTTTGGCTGTGGGTCTCTGCATCTGTTTCCATCAGTTGTTGGATGAAGCCTCTTTGATGACTATTGGGTTAGGCACAAATCTATGAGTACAGCATTGGGGGGGCAGTTCTGTTTGGTCTTATTCTAGATCTCTGGGCCATAAAGCCTCTAGTTTCTGGTCCCCCAGTGGTATTAGGGGTGGGTGCCTCTTGTGACATGGGTCTTAAGCTGGACAGGTTCTGTGCTACCTTTACTCCAGCACATTACACTGGTAGGGTAGATTGTAGGTCTAAGGTTTTATGACTGTGTTGCTGTCCCAACCCTTCCACTGGAAGTCTTGGCCTGGTTACAGGAAATGGCTGATTCAGGCTCAGTATCTCCCATTACTAGGAGTCTTATCTCAATGCCAGCCTGGGCTGTATACCGAGCCTGTGTCTCAAAAATAGATCTGTATGTATGCATATGCAGTGTATGCTGTTCTTGGTATAGATAAACTTTACCTTACAAGAAGGAAGCTGTTACTAGTTGGATTTTTTGATGCCTAAATGATGGGTTAAGGTCTTACCTCTTAGTACCTCAGAAAATAGGTTTTTTTTTTTTTTTTTTTTGAAATAGGGTCATTGCAGATTTAATCAGTCAATATGAGGTTATAATACCATATGAATTCTTACTCCAATGTGAAGTGAAGAGAACAGGGCACAGAAATATGACCAGAGAATGAATACGACATGATGATACGACATGACGATGGAGGCGGTGCTTGATGTGTTGCACATTAAAGTCAAGGATCAGCAAGGCTTGACAGTCACCTCCAGAAACTGAGAGGCAAGGAAGTATTCACTGCAGGGTCTCTGTGAGCTTGGCCCCACAGACACTTTGATTCTAGACTTACAACATCAGCACTACAAAATAATAGATTTTTGTTATTTTAAGTAAGTTTTAGGTACCTCATTATAGCAGTCCTTGGAAACCCGTACAGAACCTATTATTGTAGCCAGAGGGTTATAACTGAAGCATCCTAGCCAAATAGGCCAGCTTAACCTAAGTGAAGCAGAAAATAGTATTTTCAGTGCAGAAGTGCTAATGTGACTAAGTCTAAACTGTGGTAAGTGAGGGAGGACTATCAGATTGGAGGGAGACTGCTGTCTGTCCCCTAGGGAATTTACTATTTTCTCATCCACTTGCTCAGCTTACAGATAAGGGTGAGGCAGAAAACTGATTCCTTATTATGTATCATATACTCTAGGGATCCTGGTGAATAATAAGTGGCATTTATCCCCATGAACCATTTAAAGTTCTTATTTTACTAATTAATTTTGGATACAATTTGGTAGGATACTTTCATTTCATATGGTACAACTTAAGGATGTATACAGTAATGCATATATCTTAAACAATAGCAAAGAAAATGCAATAAACTTTGAATGTGAATTATAGTGACTTAAAGGATGAGAATGAGTCAGGATGACTCTGGAAAGTGATATAGGGTGGGTAATAAAGCACATGATTTCAGGAGGGCATAGGTCTACACGTAGGGCACTTCAGGAAGAAAAATGAAGGAAAAGTATCGTGAGAACTTTAAAGGACAATTATTAATGCCTGATTAGGGACCTTTACTTCCTATTTTATAAAATTGGTCAATGAACTGTCACAGAATTCTTGCTTTAACTGTATTATATATGCTGGAACTGAATGGCAGTGATGAAAAGGGAAAAGTACATGGATTTCAGAGAATTTGAAGGAATTTGGTGACATTTTTCATTGTACAGAAGGAAACAATGTCAAAGGTAACACCAGAGTTTTACATCTGAATGAATTTAAGAATGGCATAGTGAAAATAGAGTAGGCAAGAGCTGTCTTGGGGATTCAGGTGGTAATTTTTGTATTATGCTAGATCTGAAATAATGGTAGGACATCTTAGTAGAACTGTTTAACATAAGACAGAGAGTAAGTGCTGTAATTGGAGTGTGCTTTGCCTCTTTTCATAGTCATATTGAAATTTGATTTCTGCGACTGTGTTGGCAGATGAGAACTTTATGAGATATTAATGCTTCTCTTCTATGAGTGGCTTAACTGTAGAGAGAAGGAGCAAGTTCTTGCTGACACAGGACTAGATTAGCTGCTACATGAGTGGGTTTGTTATAGAACAAGGCCACTCCTTGTGAGTTCTGCCCTTTGAGCACATGTCTCCTTACCCCTGACCTTTCCATGATATTATGATGCAGCATGAGGCCTTTTCCTTCAACCTCAATCCAGAATTTCACTATATCCAAATCTGTGAGCTGAACTAAGTCTCTTTCTTTTAGAAATTACTCCCTCAAATAGTCCGTTATAGAGTCTATGCACAATCTGAGACAATAGGGTTACTTCATTGTCCTGAGAGAGTGGAGGATAGAGATCGTCCTGCGGTGGAGCAGATCTCTAAGGGAAAACTATCAGAGAGAAGCAGGAGGCTGGATCTTGCTGGATGATCATGATTAAACTGAATTTGTATGTATTTTCTCACTTTTGTACATTTGAATCATAAACCTTTTCTGACAGTTGTTTGTAGACTGAAAAAGCATACTGGTTTCCATCCTAGATTAAATGGTATCTCTAATTTAATATTTAAAAAAATAATCACACTACATATTTTCTTTGTTATCACATGGTTTTGTAAAATGGCAGACTGATAGGTATGTGGTTTAGTTCTCAGCACCTTTATGTTCTAGAAACTTGAGGCTTCTGGAGGAGGAAGGCTGTCTTATTTAACTTTGTATTTTGAACATTCAGCACAGCCTTCACTACAGGGTAGGTAGTTAATGCACGATTCTCACACAAATGGATTTCAGAAACACTAAAAGCAAAGATGCAAAATGAATTAAAATGCTTAGTAAGACAGTGCAGTTCATTCAAACATCTGAAATCCTGTTTTTATCATTCTGTTGACTCACTCATAGCTTTTATGAAAACCAGAGGGTTATGTGCACAAGGGAAGTTTGAAAAATGCATCTGTATCTTTTATACATTAGTCACTGTACAGTGCCAGCTTTCCTATGTGCTAAACCATAACTGTTAAAATAACTTGTCAAAATTCCTTCTCAATCTCAAAATGAAGTATATTAGGCACATTGTAAAATTTCCACCAGTTTATACATTTTCCCCTCCACTTATCAGCAGAGTTAAAGACCTTTTTCCCTTGGCACTTAAACCGCAAGCAAGACAAGGATAAATGAGGTTCTTTTACAAGCTTGCAGACTGCCCTGCTCCAGGCAGCAGCAGGAAGCATCAGGTAGCCTGATTGAATTTGTTTCCTCCATGCACCAGCTGGCATCACATTCCAGATCTTGAAATTCCCAGGGTTCATTTATCTTCACAATTTCTTACTTGACAATGAGAAGAGGAGTGCCAAGCTGATTCTGCATTTAATGTACTATAATGCCAATCTTGATGCATTGTTTTATGAATTATGGTTAAAACAGCTTCTACAGTATTTGACAAAAAGACAATTCCCCTACTTGTTTGTAAAGACAGTTAATCATAAGAGTTGGGAGTAGGACAAGCTATTTCCTTTCTGGAAGTTAACTATGATTTTGTGATAAAGTTACATATAATTGGAATCAGCTAAAATTCAAGATAGAATTAGCTATTGATTAAACTTAGTGGATGAAAGTTACATTATTTGCCCTTTCTCATTGTCAAATGTAAGGGACAATACCAGTTATCATTAGTTAATAAACTTTTTTGAGTATTTTGTTTACTATAAGTCTATATAGTTAGTTGTTATAATTAAAGTTCACCATAAGTGTTTTATTTTGTTCTGAGTTAAATACATATTATTTTAACAGAAAATGGTAGCTGGTGGGTCTGAATTACATTGGTAGATCATCATCTTATTGAATGTCATTTGTTATTTTCTGAGAGGTTAGCATTTGATTTGTAGTCATATTAGCAACTAGCTGATAGAAGCTGGGAAAGGGTTTAAGAACACTGTGGCTGAAGCACTTTATAAGCTAGCTTTCTAGTCTAAAGTCTTCTATCCCATGTAGGCAAATGTTTTTATGGGGCCTTCAGTTTGTTCCATAGTACCACAAAGTTGCACTTTCAATATTTCTAACATGTTGTCTTTTCTCTTGGATAAAAAGAGAAATCCTGTCCATATTTATTAGGACTGTCTCTAATAATGTTCAGAAACAAACATTCAAACATTTACCTTGGGTAATATATTGAAATTAAGTTTCATTTGCCTGCTGATTATGGGGCTGAATAATTTATTTTGGAACGAACTGGAATGCCTATCACTATTATTTTTGATTCACTAAGGAACAATATACAGTTTGTCAATGTGATTTCCAAAATCACTAGTTTGGGCAACCAAAGAAGTAGATGTTCCTTGTTTGGTAGGAGAGACTTTTGTTATATATTGAATATGGATTTTCTCCCAAAAAATCTAATGTTATACCCCAATTTCTCAATGTAGCAATGATGAGAGGGGAGGTACACTGTGAGGTATGTAAGAGGGACAGAGGCTTTGTGAATCAGCTCATGCCTTTCCTTTGGAAACAGTTTAACTCTTACAGGTCATCCTCCTTTTCTCCTTTCTACTTTCTGCTGTGAGTTAAGGTAGCACAAGACCCTTTTCAGCAACCAAACAACAGCTGCTGGTATCACAATCTTAGACTTCCCAGCCTCAAGAACCATAAAGCAAAATTAATAATTTTTTATTTATAATTACTCAGTCTTAGGCATTGTATTGTTTCAACAATAATGATAACAAAAGCTAAGGCAACTGCCAAGGTTTCATAGCAAAGCAATCATGATTAATAATCATCAATATGTAGATTATTTATATGTTGGGACAATATTTCATAGAAAATGAACAAGTGTCAGTCAGTATAGAACAATATCTTGAGTCAATTCCACCTCATTAGCTTCAGTAAGTAACTCTGGGAAATAAAATGCCCTGTTGATTTACCCTGCACTGAACATAGAGAGTTCAAAAGGGGCAATTATGTATAAGTGTATGTTAGATTTTAGTGTCTGATTCCTGGAAGTGTTAAGATGTAGGAAATACTACAACTTTTCTTACCAGTGTCTGTGATGGTTAATTTTCATTGTCAACTTGACTGGATTTGAAATCACCAAGGAGATGCATCTCTGGGCGTATATGTGGGGGATTATCCAGATCATATAAAAGAATGTGGTAAGATCCATTATGAATGTTGGCATTGGGCTATGTTTCTATACTGAATAAATAAAAGAAAACACTAGCGTTCTTCTTTGTTTTCTGACTAAGAATGTAGTTTGACCAGATGCATCATGCTTTTGCTGGTAACACTTTCTTGGCAATGATGAAACATACCTTCAAATTGTGAACCAAAGTAAACATTTTCTCATTTAAACTGCTGCTTATCAGGTTTTTGATAATAATAATGATAAATATAACCACTATACTAGGTAACTAAGTTTCTCTTTATAGACTCAATCTAGGAAGCCAGCTCTTTATTTCAATGGGCCATCCCTTTCTTCACCATTCTTGAGGTCCATGAATAACCACCATATTACTCAACCATCCAACAATTGTATCAATATAAGCACAGGATCCATTAGAGAAAACAACTACATGTTGGAAGAGAACATTCAACAGTAGACTAGATTTATTCACCAAGTGTGTTATTCTTACCTATACTTACCCTCCTGTCTTTAGTTAATGTTTGTACTTCAGTGTAATTTTCAGTTATTGTACATCATACGTATGTAGCATCTCATAAGAAGAGTAGAGATTGTTTACTGAAAATCCAAGAATGTTGACTGTTTGCTGGAGTCTGTATATGTTTACAACTTAGAAGAAAGGACATTCCCCTTCTATACTCATGTCCCAACTGATGTCAGAATACCATTTTGCTCAAACAGAAACTAAAAGATTTTCATATTCTGTTTGGGCAGTATATTGTTTTTTTTTTTAATGTCACTTTATATATCCTTAGATAGCTATACATGTATACATCCCTTAATGGTTTTGGGAACCAGTGGATCTTATTTCAGAATTTAAAAATATTCTAAACCTAACATACAATGATATTTTCATAATATATTATATTGTATCTCACTCTCCTCTTGCTCTCTCCTTCCCTTCTCCCACTCTGTCTACATTCCATATTTGAGAGAAATACTATGGTAATATGGTATTTGTCTTTCTGAATCTGACTTATTTCTCACTTAATATAATGATCTTCAATTGTATCCACTTCCCTGAAAATGTCCTGATTTCACTTTTATATTTGGATGCATAAAATTTTCTTGCATATATGCACCACATTTTCTTTACTCATTTACCTGTGAATAGACTTGTAGGCTATAGAACAAGCTAAATTTCATTTGGTGACATGACCATGCCACTTATGAGCTGCCTGATTTGAGGTTGAGCAATTGGATTTTTGTTAGCCTCATTTATTTATCTCATTGTAACTTCTGTATAGTAAAGATTAAATGATAAAGAACATGCTAGGACAGATGTAACATAGAATAAATTAGATGCTTAGCAAATAATTGTCCATCTCTCCCTACTTCATTTTGGTAAAGTAAGATTACAATTCACTAACATCATAAATGTTTTAAAGATAATTTTAAAGATTTTTAAATGTAAATACTCTATTTTCAAGTTTCAATGTTCCTTGAATATAAAAATTGTTAATTGAATGTGTACACATGAAAGGTATATGCAAATTTGTATAAACTGGAAATACAATGGATATGGTAAATTGGTACAAGTCTTATCTTACTTCTTCATCTTCTTCAAGTTGGCTTTAAACCTGTAACTCCTGGGAACTTAATTCTAGATGTCAGCAGAATTGGAGAAGTCAGATCAATATTCAGATAACACAGGCAAGGAACAGCTCAGGCAAGAAGGTAATTTTGTCTTCTGTCTTAGGCATACTGTCATATAACATCATATTTTTAAAACATTTATTCACAGTAGGTATAAAGCTTAAGTGAGTGAAGAAGGTGTATTTCCTTTAAACTTCTTATAAATATCAATGATGAAGAATAGAATGCTGTTTATTGCAGCTCCAGTGTGCCATCTACTGTGAAAATGGAGCTGAGAGAAGAAAACACACATTTATGTCAATCATCAGGAAGAGAGTTTTGAGGCGGAATTATCCAGATAATTGCCCTAATTTTTCATCCTGTCCTTACACAGGTTTTCCTTTTTTTCATTGCCCTCATCATTTCACACTTCCTGACATCTTCTATGTCAGCTGGCCATGTTATTGACTTCTATTTTTGCTGGGGTCACTTCTGTAGGAGCATCTCTTTAGCTTCTGATTGCCCTCAGTAGTGAGGAATTTGAATAAAAAATGTATGGCAGATGTTATTGCAATGGGGGAAGGGCTTTGCTGTAGAGAGGTGAATCATAATGTGAAAGCTGTATAACTGAATCCCCTAAACACCCACTCCAATTTTGGCTCTTTGACAATGCTGTCTCTTCGAGAAAGAAGAACAGTTTGATCTGAATGCTTATTAGGTTCTGAGCCACCAAATTAGAATCTAATAAGCTCATTTGGAAGGGTTTTGAATTAGCTTAAAACAGACCCACGCTGAGCTCATACAAGAGACCCTCCTACTCTTTCCAGGCAACCTGGAGTTTGGAGACTTAATTTTTCAGTCTCTTCTTTGTATCTTTTTTTCATCTTAGACTTGTGTTCTTTTGTCCTTTCAGACTAACTATGTGTAGATATATCTTATTCTTTTGGGAGACCTGTGACAGTCCTCATTTGCGCTATTTGTTTAAAAGAAAGTCATAAATTTAGATGGGAGAAAAAAAGACAACTTTATTCAGTATGAGAAAAGCTTCCCTTTTGGAGTATTCCAGGTTGGCATCCTCCAGTATTGCTAGTTACCTTGAATGAAAAACATTTTTATGTACAAAAAATCTGCTCCCCAATCACTTCATCCTATAGTTATATTATTTATAGATGTAAACAAATGTTCATATGCTTGGGGAAAATTGACATATATAGAAATAAATTTGGAAGTTTAAAATGGATAGTTAGGGGGAAATTATGTTGCAATTAGCTTGTTGGATGTCTGAGGAAATGAAGGTGGTAAAATAGGGATTATTAGGTAACGGCAACTTGCACAGGTATGTGTGGGCCTGTAGAAGTTTGATCCTGGTTCTTTCTCCCAGCCCCATGCTCCTAGAAATGAGACTCAGAGTCAAAATATATTTACAAATACCTTGGCCATATAGCTAGGTTTTTCCTTGACTAGATTACAACTTACTCTAAACCTACATTTACTCTAAACCTACATTCTGCCATGTGGCTGGTTACCCTTGCTCACATACCATGTGTCTGTCTTGTCATATCTTCCCAGGTGAATCTTTTGCACCTGGCTCTATCTCGAGATTCTTTCTGCCTCCCAGATGTCTTGCCTTCCCTATAGGACATAGGTTTATTTTAATTGACAGGTGATGCATCCATACAATATACAACATATTCTCTCTACAATCCCTTTTTAGTCCAATAAAAGGCTCCTTTTCTTTCAAATATAAGTTCAATACAATTAGAAAAATTATGAAACAATTATGAAAATGATAAGGTATGATATTCATTTACAATGTCCAGTCCATAGTGTTTCAACCCTTGAAGAAGGAGGGAAACCTTTTCACCAGGAGCCATAGGAGAAGACATAGCTACATGGCTGGATGGGTGGTTGGGTTAACCTAGATGAGCTAGTTGAGAGTCTGCCCAGCTAAGGCCCAAGGCTTTGAAATATTAAAAGGTCTCTGTGTTGTCATTTGGGAAAAGGCTAGTTAAGGAGCAATTGTCACTATATTAATTTCCAGCATTTAAAAATGTAGAGAACATAATAATCTTTTAATTTATATAAACCTACTCTAGTTAACTAGGTCAGTATGATTCTATTATATAATCTGGATCTGTGTAAACTCACTAGAAGGATAAATTCCTGTGAGTAGAGTTGCACTGTTAAGGAATATTTCATTTTAACTTTGGTACATATGACCAGATTGATCACTGTAAATGTTATCAATTTGTCTTTTTTTCAGAGAAGTATAAAGACTTTTTCCTTTAGTTTTCTCAAATCTCATGCCATTAGCAAAAACTATGATATCAGCCTGATTGCCAATATCTCTCAGATAGCTTTTATTATGTTTCAGAAATTTTACTAGTATTTGTCTATGTGTCATTTGACTATTACTTCTTAACACTTGCTGGATATTACAAATTGAGAAATCATATTTCCTCAGTCTTACAAATATTTTCTACTTTATTCCTCTCAGCCCCCCCCAGTAGATCTGATATTAGAACCAGTGATTTTACCCTACAAGCCTTTTTGTTTTGGCCTCATACTTTTTATCCCTCTGCATTGTACTCTGGGAAATTTATTGATTTAAGTTTCCTTATTTTGTCTCTGCCAATTCATTGAGATTTTAAGAAGTGACTGTGAGATTTGACACTTTCAGATATTTTGTTGCTTCTTATTTTTTCTTTCTTTCTCTCTCTCTTTTTTTTTTTAGATTTCAAAAAACATTTTGTTTTGGAATCTTTTTCATTTTAAAGAAAAATTTCTAAGAGTATACTTGTATTTTCCTTCAAGTTGGTTTTCTGACATGATGCCATCTGGTACTTTTTGGTACATTTGTAAAAAATCAAATAAAGTAATATTCTTCATTATAATTAAATAATCTTTTGGAATCTTTTCTATCTTATTAAAGTTCTTTTATTTCCTGAAGAACCAATTCAAGATTGCATTGCATTTGGTTCCTGTGATTCTTTTTTTTAAATTCATTTTACATCCCACTCACTGACTTCCTCCCATCCACCCCCTCTCACAATCTTTCCCCCCTTTCTCCTCTGAGTATGAAGCCCCCCTTGGGCATACGCCCACACTGGCACATCAAGTCTCTTTGAGGCTAGGTGTACCTTCTCCCACTGAGACCAGACAAGCCCAGCTAGAAAAACATAATCCA
Organism: Arvicanthis niloticus; assembly: GCF_011762505.2. NCBI lineage: Eukaryota > Metazoa > Chordata > Mammalia > Rodentia > Muridae > Arvicanthis > Arvicanthis niloticus. The sequence continues at coordinate 47,495,751 of NC_047679.1, read as the reverse complement.
CAGACAGGCAACAGCTTTTGGGATAGCCCCTGCTACAGTTGTTCTTAACACTTGCTGTATATTACAAATTGATGAGTCATCTTTCCTCAGTCCAACAAATATGTTCTATTTTTTCTCTCCCATATGAAAAACAAGCTCCACATCTGCTACAATGTGCAGGGGTTGGGGCTACCGTCAACCCATGCATGCTCTTTGGTTGGTGGTCCAGTCTCTGAGAGCCACAAGAGTCCAGATTACTTGACTCTGTTGGTCTTCCTGTGGAGTTCTTATTTCCTTTGTGGTCCTTAATCCTTCTCCCAAATCTTTCATAAGAGTCCCCAAGCTTCATCCATTGTTTGGCTATGGGTCTTTGCATCCCTCTGAGGCAACTGCTAGATGGAGCCTCTCAGAAGACAGCCATGTTTGACTCCTGTCTGCAAGTATAACAGAGTATCATTAATAGTGTAAAGGATTGATGCTTGTTCATAGGGTGGGTCTCATGTTGGGTTGGTTATTGGTTGGTCATTCCTTCAGTCTCTGCTTCATCTCCCAGTCCCCTCATTTCCTTTTTCTTCTTTTTTTTCTTGGTTTTCCAAGACAGGGTTTCTCTGTGTAGTCCTGGCTGTCCTGAAACTCACTCTGTAGACCAGGCTGGCCTTGAACTCAGAAATCCACCTGCCTCTGCCTCCCAAGTGCTGGGATTAAAGGCGTGCACCACCACTGCCTGGCTCCCTCATTTCTTACAGACAGGATAAATTTGAGATAGAAAGTTTTGTGGGTGGGTTGGTGTCCCTATTTCTCCACTGGGGTTCTTGCCTGGCTACAGGAAGTGGCCCCTTCAGGTTTCATATACAAAATGCTGTGAGTCACACCTAAGGTTACCTCCAGTGATTCTTAGGAGCCTCTCCTATCACATCCTTAAGATGCCACCTCACCTCCATCAGTTGCAGATTTCCATTCATTCTCATGGCCTTATGGTCATCTCTCTTGTCCTTCCAACACCTGATCCTGAACTACCACATTCCACTTCAATGCCCTCTCCCACCAAGTTACCTCCCTCCATCTGCCTCCTATGATGATTTTATTCCCCCTTCTAAGTGAGATAAGCATTCTCACTTGAGCTTTCCTTCTTGTTTAGCATCTTTGTGTTTGTGGAGTGTAGCATGGATATCCTGTACTTTATGGCCAATATCCACTTATAAGTGAATAGATACCATGTATGTCCTTTTGGGTCTAGGTTACTTCATTCAGGATGATATTCTCAAGTTCCATCCATTTGCTTGCAAAATTCATTATGTCTTTGTTTTTAATACTTGAATACTATTCAATTGTGTATATGTACCACATTTTCTTTATCCATTCTTCAGTTGAGGAACATCTAGGCTGTTTCCAGTTTCTGTCTGTTAGAAATAAAACTGCTATAAACATAGTTGAGCAAGTGTCTTTGTGGCATTGTAGAGCATCTTTCTGGGATATGCCCTGGAGTGATATGGCTAGATCCTGAGGTAGAACTATTCCCAGTTTTCTAAGAAACCATATTGGTTTCCAAAATGGTTGTACAAGTTTGCAAGCTCCATAACCACCAAGCATGTGCTATCACTTGAGTTTTTTTTATCTTACCCATTCTGATGGACTCTCAGAGTTGTTTTGATTTTCATTTCCTGCTAACTAAGGACTTTGAACATTTCTTTATGTGATTCTTGGCTATTCAAGATTCCTCTCTTGAGAATTCTCTGTTTAGCTCTGAATTTCATTTTAATTGGGTTATTTAAGTTCTTGGTGTCTAATTTCTTGAGTTCTTTATGTATTTTGCATATTAGCTTTCTGTCAGATGTAGGGTTGGTAATGATCCTTTCATAATTCGTAGACTATCAATTTTGTCCTATTGACAGTGTTCTTTGCCTTACAGAAGCTTCTTTCAGTTTCATGAGGTCCCATTTATCAATTGTTGATCTTAGAGCCTGAGCCATTGTTGTTATTTTCAGGAAGTTTTCTCCTGTACCAAGGAGTTTAATGCTATTTCCCACTGTCTGTTCTCTCAGATTTAGTGTATTTGATTTTATGTTGAGGTCTTTGATCTACTTGGACTTGCATTTTGTGCACAGTGATATAGATAAGGATCTATTTGTATTTTTCTACATGCAGACATCCAGTTAGACCAGCACCATTTGTTGAAGATGCTTTCTTTTTTCTTTGTATGGTTTTGCCTTCTTTGTCAAAAAACCAAGTGTTTACAGGTATATGGGTTTATTTCAGAGTCTTCAATTCAACTCCATTGATAATCCTGTGTGTTCTTATACCAATACCATGCAGTTTTCTGGAGGTGATACCTCCAGAAGTTCTTTTATTATTAAGGATTGTTTTGGCTACCCTAGGTTTTCATCTGTATGAAGCTGAGAATTGCTCTGTCAAGCTCTATAAAGAAATATGTTGGAATTTTGATGGTAATTGCACTGAATCTGTAGATTGCTTTTGATAAGATAGCCATTTTCACTAAGTTGATCCTACTTATTCTTGACATGGGAGGTCTTTCCATCTTCGGATGTCTTCCTTAATCTCTTTCTTCAGAGACTTGAAGTTCTTGTAATATAGGTTTTTCATGTGCTTGTTAAGTTACACCAAGATATTTTCTATTGTTTGTGTCAAGGATGTTGTTTCCCTAATTTCTTTCTCAGCCTGTTTATCATTTTTTATAAAGGAGGGCTACATATTTCTGAGTTGATTTTGCCTTCAGCCATTTTACAGAAGATGTTTATCAGCTGCAGGAATTCTCTGGTAGAATTTTTGGGTTGTATATGTATATTATATCAGCCTCAAATAGTGACTTTGACTTATTCCTTTCTAATTTGTATCTTCTTGATCTCTTTTTGTTGTCTTATCACTCTGGATAGAACTTCAAGTACTATACTGAATAGATAGGGAGGGAGTGGGCAGCCCTCTCTTGTCCATAATTTTAGTAGAATTGCTTTACGTTTCCATTTAGTTTGATGTTGGCTATTGCCTTGCTGTATATTGCTGTGATTATGTTTAGGTAGGTGCCTTATATTTCTGATCTCTCTAATACTTTTAACATGAAGGGGTGATGGATTTTATCAAAAGTTTTGTCAGCATCTAATGAGATTGTCATGATTTTTTTTCTTTCAGATTTCTCATATGGAGGATTACATTGATGGCTTTTCATATATTGAACCATCCCTGCATCCCTGGGAAGAAGCCTACTTGATCATTGTGGGTGATGTTTTGGATGTGTTTCCTGGATTTGATTTTTGAGTATTTTATTGAGTATCTTTGCATCGATGTTCATAAGAGAAATCAGATGGAAATTTTCTTTCTTTGTTGAGTGTTTGTGTGGTTTAGGTATCAGGGTGACTGTGACTTCATAGAATGAGTTTGGCAGTGTTCCTTTGGTTTCTATTTTGTGGAATAGTTGGAAGAGTATTAGTATTAGCTCTTTTTTTGAAAGTCTGGTAGAATTCTGCACTAAAACCATCTGGCCCTGGAATTTTTTTTTTTTTTTTTTTTTGGGTGGGGAGACTTTTGATCACTGCTTCTATTTTCTTAGGGGTTATAGAATTGTTTAAATTGTTTACCTCATCTTGATTTAAGTTTTGTAAGTGGAATATGAATCATCTATTTCATTAAGATTTTCCAATTTTGTGGAGTACCGGCTTTTGAAGTACGACTGACTTAATGATTCTTTGAATTTCCTCAGTGTCAGCTATTATGTATCCCTTTTCATTTTTTTTTATTTTATTTGGATACTGTCTGTCTGTCTTTTGTTTAGTTTGGCTAATGGTTTGACTATCTTGTTGATTTTCTCAAAGAAACAGCTCTTGGTTTCACTGATTCTTTGTATTGTTTTCTTTGTTTCTAACTGATTGATTTTAGCCCTGATTTTGATTATTTCCTGCCTTCTACTCCTCTTCAGTGTGTTTTCTTCTTTTTTTTCCCTAGAGCTTTCAGATACGCTTTTAAATTGGTGATATGAGAACGTTCTAATTTCTTCATGGAGACACTTAGTTCTATGCTCTGAGCACTGCTTTCATTGTGTCCTATAAATTTGGGTATGTCGTGCCTTCATTTTTATTGAATTTTACAAAGTCTTTAATTTCTTTCTTTCTTCCATGAGCCAGAGATCATTGAGTAGAGAGTTGTTCAATTTCCCTGAGTGTTGGCCCTTTGGTGTTTCTGTTGTTGAAATTCAGTTTTATTCCATGGGAATCTGATAAGATATAAGATGTTATTTTAATTTTCTTGTATTTGTTGAGCATGATGAAGTTGGGCAGGGCACTTCCTTGCTTCTTTTCTAGAGAAAATTGTTGTTTTTAAATGGAACAGTCTTACTAGATGCTCTGTATTTAATAGTTGTTTAGTCATTTCTTCTATTTTACATTTTGCGTGGTATTGTTTCTTACCATTGTATGTGTTTTGTTTGTTTGTTTTTCCATTCTGTTATTTTTTTCCCCTCAAATATTTGCAGGTTCTTGGTTGTCTGTTCAGATTTATAGTTGCTAGGATAGATTGGCCATTATTCCTAGAGGCATAATTCCTATATCTGAGGAGAGGTCTTGTTTCCCTGGCAATGAGTGCAAATTTGATAGTAGGGTTCCTGAATGTAGCACTTATGTGGAGGAGTCTGAGTTTATCCAGCTGTGCCTTTTCAGTTTTAGACAGCTCATGAGTATATCTTGCTTTTTGAGTGTGGGGCCTTCCCTGCTTTCATAATGGCCTAACTGATCTCTGAGTACTGCCCTACATTTCGCCACCACAAGGAACACACCAGGGTTTCTTTATAGAACTCCTGATTTTGTGTGTAGAAATATTCCAAATGCTTTAATGTGTGGAGCAAATGGCATGGTCATGTTTCCATGGTTAGGGGGTACAACTCTACCATTTTTGATTGATAGCTCTTTCTCAGCCACTATGGCTTCTATTGTTGCAATTATTTCAGGCTTCAGCTGGGAAGATTCGCATTTCTACCCTGTTGTTGACATATTTATGGATATTTTTAAAACAATTTTGTACTTTTCTGTGACTTTGAGATGCTTTGTGTCTTTGGCAATTTCTTCATTGTTCCGGACTTCCTAGCCTCTTAGGTACTGACACAGCTTTATAATGTTACATTTTCTGAATTTTAAATCAGATTTGAAGATCGAGTTGTTTGTGTGTGTTCAATATGACTAGTAATAATTTTATATTTTAAGCTTGTAGCTATTTTAAGACAAATTAATATTTTTGAAGCCAACCCATCTTTCTTTGTAAATTACTAAGGTAATTAAAATTCTTTAGATTGCCGCTTAACACAAACTGAAGTTAGTAATTACAAAATCAGTAATTATAGAGTATCAATGTCAGAGTTTTTTCCAAGATATCTTTCTTTCACTTTTAATAATTTAATTATCATTGCTTAGATTTTCATTTCGTAGTTGAGATACCAAAATCCAAAAATAATAGATACTGTAGTTTCAAATCATGATTAATGGAGGCAACAGCTGCTACCTTGTTTTGTAATACTGTTAATTTCATATAAGAATTGCTGTTTATCACCTACTATAGTTTAGACTAAGGGACAAAATGAAATCATAAACTCTTTGGATTCTATTGTCTTATGATGATACATTGTCTAAGATTTGATTGCAGCTTTATTAATGCTCTTTTGAGGAATTGCTCTACTTCTTTTGTGAAGCATGTAAAACCTTTTAAATCTGTGAGAGATGCTAAAATTATGATTGATTGTTATGCTTTTAAAATCTCCAATCTTTTTTCTCATTTTGGACTAGAAAAACATATTGACTTTTTTCAGTGGAATTTTCATATTTATTTAGCTGGAGTGAGAAGATTATGAATTTAATTTGAAAGCCATTTCTTAGACAAAGGATAATGGAATTTTAGGGCTGCAAGACATCTCCAGATAGCTTTGTAAAGATGTGTGAAGAGCAAAAAACTTAAGGTCAGACTCAAAGTTCCAACTTGCTAGCTATATGATCCAACTCAAATTAAAGACACTCCATAAGCTGCATTTCCTCACCTATGAAAGGAAGATAATTATTGTCTGGTTAATTTTATCACTTTGTTGTTAGAATGACATGAGATAGTATAAAACTGAGAGGTGTTGTTCAAAGAAATGCACAAATATTAATTAAAAAATATATACAAAGGAAATTCTTGTTTATTATGAGATGTTCTTAATTTCACCAGTTAATTAGTGGTAGATCATCCTAAGTGAGCCTAATAATCTTCCCATTAAAGTGTAACTTTTAAAATTTGCTGGCTAGGTATGGTGGCAAACACCTATAATCATAGCATTTGAAAGGCAGAGGCAGGCAGAATCTCCATGAGTTCAAGGCCTGGTTGGTCTACATAATGTAGTCTAGGATAGCCAAAGCTACATGGTGTGATCCTGTCCCCCCTGCCCTCCAAAGTTAGAAAAAAGAAGAAGAAAAAAAGAAAATTTGCTCTTCTACCTATTTGAATGCCCAATGAATTTACTAGAAGCTTAAAGTTATCTCATTCTTTGAAAAGACATGACTATTGAATATTTTCTTGGAAGAGAGGGAGCACCTTGCTTTATCTTCAGCTACCTTGTTCTATCAGCAATGGTCGAATAAAGGCCTAAAGATAGTTTTCTTTTAACTACTTTGTACTTTGACAAAAATCTCCCCAGTTTTTACCTTCAGAGTTGTTTCTCTGCCTTAAAACTGCTTCTTATTATAACTTTACCACGTGCTTTTCCTATGGGCCTCCAAGTCATGCCCTATCTAGTCTTAGATTCTTGTCCACTTTAGTAGTGCTTGATCCAGGTCCTATTTCATAGAGTGGGACTTAAATTCAATTTTTAATTGGATTTTAAATTAATTTTTAAATCCATTTCTTCAACCAAAAAGGTGCTTGATTACCACCATAATATTTGTGTCTCTATTTATCTTGCAGACGGGTCTCTTTGATTGGTTACAGGGCTTGTAGCCAGGTGAATTGATGATTACCTTTTTCTCCTGATAGTGTATAGAGCACCTTCCAGCACTGAGTGTGCTAGTCAGTAGAGATGATTCTAGTTAGGCGCCAGCTTGGTTTCTTCATTTTTGATGATATAAATACATGTTGTCCTCAGCAATAGGGCCTTTACCATTGAGTAGCAAAGAACAACTGACAGCCTTAGCAATTGACTGTGGTGTTTAGGGAGGTTCATGAGACCCTTTTGGCCAATCAGTCAACTAGATGTAACTCATTCCTTGCAGTGCAGATTTTACTTGATGGTATAAGATATCTATTTGGGACAGTGTGTCTTCACCATTATATGGTAACTCCATAGATTCCTTTTATATTCATATTGTTTATGGAAGCTTCTACAGCTGCAGGTTTTCAGAGAGTTTTTCAGAAGATATTGTGTTAGTTGTCTGTCACTATATTCTTTTTGTTATGCTGCTCTCACATCTCCTTCCTCATTTAATCCTCCTCTTCTTCTTTATCTCACCATGACACTATATACTAACTCCACTTTCTTAGGAGAAATTCTCCTACTTATCAAAACCTATTCTTCACAGTTATTTAGATTGTACCATACATATTAAAAGCTTAAAAGCTAACATTTACATGTAAAATAAAATATATATTATCTTTTGATATCTGTGTTACCTTACCCAGGGTAATTGTTTTTCCTGTACCATCCATTCACCTGCAAATTTCACTTTTCTTAACAGCTGAATAATATTCCAAAGTATAAACGTACCACATTTTCCACATTTTTATTGGTTATTTTATTTATTTACATTTCAAATGTTATCCCCCTTCCCAATTTCCCCTCCACAAACCTCCTATCCCATCCCCCATCCCTCCTGCTTCTATGAGAAGTCTCCCCCCCACCCACCCACTCCTGCCTTACTGCCCTAGCATTCCCCTACTCTGGAGCCTTGAGTTTTCACAGGACCAAGGGCCTCTCCTCCTATTGATGTCAGATAAGGCCATCCTCTGCTACATATGCAGCTGGAGACATGGATCCCCCTATGTGTACTCTTTGGTTGGTAATTCAGTCCCTGGGAGCTCTGGGGGCTCTGCTTGGTTGATGTTGTTCTTCCCATGGTGTTGCAAATCCCTTCAGATTCCTCTGTCCTTTCTCTAACTGTCTGGTGTCTCTGGCTGGCCATTTCTAGCTGCGGTGTGCACGTGGCCTCTGGCCACTGAACATGGCAGCTGAGCCAGGCAGAGCTGCCACAGCTTAGATAGTCAGCTTTGCCGGCAGCTGTTTTTAAAATAATTACTTCAACACAATTCTGTGTTAATATTTTTGAGATGGGTGGGTGGCCTCATCCCTCAACCAGGGACATTGTCTCTACAGGTTCTCTCTCTCTTTTGTTGGGTATTTCAGCTAATGTCATCCCAGATGGGTCCTGGGAACCTCTTGCTTTCCTGGCATCTGGTACTTTCTAGTGGCTACTCCCAGTTTCCCATCTCCCATTGCTACACACCTCTGTTCAATTCCCTGACCCTCTGTACATCTCTCCCATCTCCTCCCACACCTGATCCTGCCCCCTTTTCCCTCCTGCACCTCTCTTCCTCCCAAGTCCATCACTCCCTCTACCTCCCATGATTATTTTGTTCCCTTTTCTAAGTGTGAAGCATTCACACTTTGGTCTTCCTTCTTCATGAGCTTCATATGGTCTTTGAGTTGTATCATGAGTATTCTGAGTTTAATGTACCACATTTTAATTATCCATTCATCAGCTGGTGGACCATCTAAGCTGTTTCCAATTTCTAACTATTATGAATAGAGCAGAAATGAATGTGGATGGGCAAATATCTCTATAGTAGGATGTAAAGTCCTTTTAAAATTAAAAATATTTATTGTATATATTAAGTATATACTTATATATACTTTTAGCCTTTGCATCCATATTAAGTTTTGGATCTAGTGCAAAAGAGGATATGAAGAGTTACATTAATTATAAAGCTCATAAGGTCACTCAGCTATAAAATTGTAGACCAGGGGCTGTAACTGATTTCTCTCTAACTGCTGCCTCTCTCTTCTTTTAAATTTAGAATGTGATGAAATAGTGAGCAGGTGGCTATTTGCTGCATTTGTCAGCAGGATGTGGTGCACAAATTCTTTTCAAACTCAGCTTCTCTCTTCCTAATATGTGGGCTAATTCTACTTCCCTCAGAGGCTTGTCTTGCATATTGAACAAAACCATAGATAGAAAGTACTTAGTAGATTGTATTGTTCATATTAAGTATTCTACTTACTGTCCTCTTTTTTCAAAGTCACTAGCTCACTTGAAATTATTCTATTTTATTTAATTGTATAACTCTTAATACACAAGTTAATAGGAACTTTTTATAATGTAAAGGCATATGAATGAATAAAGAAAATATTGCCACCTTTGGTACCATTGGCACTACAGTTTGTATCCATTCTTAAAAATTCTCCTCTTATGAATTTTCCATAATTATACCACTATTAAAGATAAACTTACAAAGCTGTTATGACAAATTAAAAGTGATCTACAACTTAAATAGTGTTCTCATTTCATCTTTGGATAAAATAATTCTAGGGACTGGAGTTTATGATCCTAAGAATGAACTAGAAAATTGAGTATAGCATAGCAGACTGAAGCCAGTAAAGTACATCCAGTGCTCAGAGTTATGCAGTCACACCATTACTAAACTTTGTTGTGGCTTTGTTAAAAAAAACCTGACTATAGAACTCTTTGTATATGTATTTAATTTGTTATAGTCACATATTGAATAACAAATCTATCATGAAATAAGGATTTCCTGTTAATTACCTCATCTAAGCTGCATAATGCTCCACATTTTCCCATTGATTTGCAACTATTTGGCCATTTCATTTTTTACTTATTTTAATTAACACAATTTAACTGTACAAATTAATAAGATCAACTGTGATGTTTTATCTAGTTTTACTTTGCTTGTGTTTTTTTTATTGGATATTTTATTTACACTTCGGATGCCATCCTCTTTCCCCCTTCCCCCTCCCCCCTTAGAAAACCCCTATCCCATGCCCCCTTTTCCTTTTTTGCTTGTGTTTTGTGTATCTAAAATCTTATTTGTTTTGAGATGTGCTTTTAAAGATTTGTTCATTTAGTTTTGTGTGTGTGTATATATGTGGAAGCAAGAGGACAGTCCTTGGGAGTTACTCCTCTCCTTCCACTATGTGGTTCCAGGGATGCAACTATGATTTTTCACTTGGCTGTAAAAGCCTTTACCCATTGAGCCAATACTGTAGGCCTTATATGTCCTCAAAGTCAGCATGTGTTTTAAGTGTAGAAGCTGAGGCTTAGATGGGAAATGCTATAGATGATGGTTCTGCCTCTGAAAGCTTCAGACTGGAACAAATTCTCCTTTAACAAAATGTTAATGTCTAGAAAATAAGAATCAAATAAGAGAATAAGCAGTACAAGGTCAAATATAATTTTTAAGAAGATTGTTTTTTCAGATTGTCGGAATGTCTGCTCTGTTCTGTTAGTGCAAGCAATCCATAATTGACTAATGATGTTCAGTGTTTCTCTGCCTGTTTGTAAATCAGGCATTTGCATTCATCATTCCTTATCTTTCCTTCTTGATTGGGGGAACTGGTTAATTTCAATGCTAAATATTCCCAGAAATTAAGATGCCATCTCCTTTTTGCCTAGGCTGTTATTTAAAAAGATTTTCTTGAAGTTTTCATAGTTGTAGAAAAGTAGCTGTACAGTAGGATATGAGCTTTGAAGGCAAATAATATTTGTGACTGACTAAATCACTCAAGTTCACTGTATCCACTTCCATATGTGTGAAAAACATATGAGAATCATTTTGGTACAATTGTGGTAAGGGTAAAATGCAATGACAGAAATTTATAGCCTGGGAACATGGGTCTGAGGTATGTCAGGTGCTCAACCTTTGTATTTCCTAGTATTTATATGGTTAAGTTATATAAAAATTCATTTAAGAACAATGCTTTATACAATTTTCAATCTAAAATTATGGAAGAATGCAAAGAAGTCAAAACCCTTTTAAAAGTAAAAACATCTCATACCTCATCATCCATCAGAAATGACAAATGTCATTAAATGATAAACTGATAAGTAAATTTCCTGTCAGGGAAATTATACTATCTAGAGGAATTCTAGTCGCCTGAAGTCCAGTTGACGCTCTTTGACTAATATTTATCTAAAATAAATAACAGACAACAAAATTAATAGGTGGCATTTTAAGTGCTGCAAGTTGTCACCCAATACTGTAGATCCTTGAATCATTAGCTGCCACCTCATATAATTGGTAGAAAAGTACTGTGTTGCACCCAGGATCACTGAAATGTTTTATAGGACCTGATGTCAGTTCTCTGGCCTATTTTTGGTGCTCCATTTATCTTTTTGCCAAATCTGAATTACTGGGGTATGAACAGTTCAAACGCTACCTCATGCAGGCTTTTAGATTGATACTAATTGCACTAATTGATAGTAATTTCTCTATCCAAAAATTTTGGAGAGTAATTTATAGTCTTGGTAAGGCTTCTGAAGCCACTAATGTGCCACCACCTGATGGCTTAGTGCATTACAGTGACAAAAATATGCTAAACTCCAAGTTTGGAAAAAAAAGTTTTTTAGGCCATATCTTTTATGACAACTGGTCTCTGAAACTATTGGCAAATAATACTTCTAGAGAAGATAGAGAGCAATTTTTTAAAAGTTTTTTAAAAAGAAAGAAAAAGAATAAGCTTTCACAGACTATTAAGTTTTCCTAGTTGTTTAGTTTTTGGGGGGGTGATACGGGAGATTGAATCTTGAGCCTTTTACATGCTAGGCAAGCACTCTACTGTTAACTTATACTCAGCCCGCTAGATATATTGTATAAGCCACTTACTTCTCTCATTTCTCAAGAGTTTCCATTAGTTACTCACTAAGTCAATAAATCTTGAGAGCATCTATAGGAAAAATAGTCTATAAGGCATATGTGTCCCTGTCTATGTAAAAAGGTAGATAAGGTATGAAAGGTAATGATTTTGCTTTTAAAATTCTGCATTTTAATTCAGAAAATAGCTTATATCCTTGAAATTGTAATATAATACTAACAAAGTGAGTGTGTTGCTTTCCTCATATAAAATGATCTGTACTTTGAATAAAAGTGTACACAACTGCCTGTATGCTTTAAATCATTTCTAGATGTTTATAGAATGATGACAGTGAAGAAAGATATTTTTTATACTGACCATTAACCTAAATGAATAGTTCCTACCAGTAAAAATTCAATGTTTCTGGAATATTTTCTACATATAGTTCAATAAATCCATGTATAGTGAAACTTCACAAAGGACCAACTATGTCATGGTTATATATATAAAATCATGATATATATATGAACAAATAATCAACACACACATAGATATAATGTAAAATTTATGGAAAATGTAACAACTAAATTTTAGTGCTCTTTTGATAATGTTATGCCAATAAATAAGCATACAGAGATAGACTATGAAATCTTTATGCCCTTAATTGTTGAAATGTTTATATAAATATATTACCTTTTTCATTCTAAAAATATCCAAAAAAGTATGAAACAAGAAAAATGGATATGTTTCAAGGGTCGAATAATGAAATGATGAAAAGAAGAGGAAGAGGAAAATGACAGAAATATTATAATTATTATTATTTTTATTATTATTATTTTGGTTTTTCAAGACAGGGTTCCTCTGAGTAGCCCTGGCTGTCCTGGAACTCACTCTGTAGACTAGGCTGGCCTCGAACTCAGAAATCTGCCTGCCTCTGCCCCCCAAGTGCTGGGATTAAAGGCAAGCGTCACCACTGCCCAGCAATATTGTAATTATTCATGATGATAAGTACTAAAATATCCAGAGTACATGCTGTGCTAAAGAGTGAACCCCCGACACACATTATATATTATGCATTTTTATATTAAAAAACCCTGATTACCTTAAACATACTTTTTTCCAAAAATGCTGAAATTTATACCTTGAAGAGGAACTAAAACATTACAAGGTTAAGGTTAACCAAGTTGCTCCAAGTCACAAACTATGTAAACAAGTAGTAGAACTTGGGCCTGGACTATTGTTTATTAAGCTATACTTCTCATACAGCATTCTCTGTGTTCCCAACTGTTTCAGCAATGAAGGTTACTGGACTGTGGTAACCACAATCATATAATGGGGGCTACAAAAGCATAGGAAAGGGACATTCTACTTTCAGTACAGAATAGAAAGCTTAATTCTATAGTGTTTTCCATCAAAAGCCATCAATTTTCTTAATAAGTATTTGTGTGTGTGCAGGAACACACAAAATGTTTTTAGCAATTTATAATGATTTCTCAGCTTTCATAGGATTGATTTGTTGATCTGTTTGCTACACATATATGCCCATAATAGAGCATGAAAGGCAGCTTGGGAGGTTTAGGTAACATTGCAATGGAGAGTGAGCATCAGAATAACTGTGACCACTGTAGCATGACTATTGTCACATTACATAGATGAATTAAGGTGGAGAGACAATTCTTTTGTCTCTAACAGTTTAACTGTATTCTTGAATACTATATTGGAAATACAGCATCTTTGGCTTCCAGTCACTTTTCATTTTAGAGTGCCCTCTGCTGAAGAAGCCTGAAGGCTCACAATTTTTTTTTAAACAAATAGCACTCTAAGTTTTTTGTTCAGTTATTTCCATTCATATTAAAGAACAATGAAACTTATACCCTTGTATAGCCAAAAACCTTTATGAGGCTTTTAAGTATATGAGACATGTTCCAACACACACACGCACACTCACACACACACACACACACACACACACAGACACACACACCAAAGCACAACACAAAAGTATTAAATCATTGTACTTCTTACATATTTTTTTAGCCTTGAAACGTAACAGTTCTGCTTGTTAGCACTCAAAATCCTATCAAAATAACCACTTTCTGCAATCTATACAAATTTGTACAAATGTGCTTTTAGTTTCATGCATGCTTTTGTGAATTCACTGTAGTCCTTTTAGACTTCCCTGGTTTTTGCCTTGGCTCAGAAACCTGTTTTATGCCTACTTGCCCAAGTATTTACAGAGCGTACAAATAAGTTTGTAAAAGCTTTTATAGAGGGAATGGGATGTAGTGTCTTAGTCTATTCAGTTCATACAGAGCTATATGGAATTTTCTGGTATTTTTTGAATAACCTTTGTGGATTATGAGTGTAGACAATGAAACCAAAGTTTTCTTAAAATAAAGCCATATTTTATCAAAATTTATGAAATGCCTACAAACTGCTATTTTATTGTTGTAAATTAAATAGGAATAGGTACATTTTAAAATGTGATGGAAAGAAAATACCTCAAGTACATTTCAGTGAATATAACTGAATTTCCTCAGACAAGCATTTTATAAATCTAGGTAATGCTATTCACTGTATCTAAACAAAGGTGAAGTATACACCTTTATATGAATACAAAATTTTAGTTCACTTAAGAATAAACCACAATGAGGTCATCAATCATACATTTTAATACTTTATTTTGTATTTATTTTTTCATCAGTACAAAATCTCAGATAATTAAAACTGAAAAATATAATCTCTTTGAACTTCACAGTATGCCATGTAGAGCCTTTAACTGTTACATTATATGATTGTAGCTTTTTAAAATGTTTTTATTTATTTTTTATTGGATATTTTATTTACATTTCAGATGCCATCCCCTTTCCCCATTTCCCATCCCTAGAAAATTCCTATCCCATGCTCCCTTTTCCTTTTTGCTTTTATACAATTTTTAAAATGTTAATCAAAGGTTTTATAAGTTTGGTAATGCTCAATCAGAAGTGTAACCCAATACCCAACCTAGATATATCAACTATCTTTGACTGGTGGAGACACGTGAGCATCTGCCTCCATGTTCCCCCCTCTCTTTCTCTCTCTTTCTCTCTCATCACCTAGCTTTTCCTCTCCTTCATCTTCTCCTCTCCTTACTCCTTCTCTTCCTCTCGGTACTCCTTCCCCCTTAGCTCCTCCTACATATCACCCTTCCTGTTAAAATAAAACTTTTCTCTCAAAATACAATTAGAGCATAATTATACCAATTTGTACCAGTAAGGTACAAGATAGTCCTGATACCCAGTCCATCATTTTGTTGACTAACCAGAACCTCTGTCATCTCTCCTAACTAAACACTTAGTTTTGAACCTGGCTTTTTTCTTGGCTTTAGAGTGACTATCAGCTGAAAACCATCCACTCAGATCTTTTCTCTCAAAGTAAATAGCCAGGATTGGCTATGAAACTATAGGTTTTCAACCCCGTCAGAAATACAGAATGACTGAGTTAACTGAAATTATGGGAAGCACTAAGCATAGCTTCTAAAACTTAGCCAATTTATAGAGACTGCTGAACACCTGGACAGTTCCTATACTACAGAACATTGGAGCATCTGATCTTCAGCCTTCTGGCCCAGGATCATCTGACAGACCTAGTGATGCAGAATTATTAAGGGCTGATTACTCTGCCTAGGCAGATATAATCAGTCGACTATTTTGCAAATGTGTCTTTTTCTGGACAATAATTTGTCTGTAGATGGAAAGAGGCAATTCTTGCCTAGTGGCTGTCACCACACAAGTGGAGTAACTCCAAGGATGCTCAATTTCTTCCTAGAATTATTCTAAACAATTATTCTCACTAAAATCTATAGTCTTGGCAAGGAGATTTTAATTTTTTAAAACATTTTATTTAATTTTATTTTATGTGAACTGGTGTTTTGCCTGCACTCATCTGTGTAAGGGTGTTAGATCCCCTAGAACTGGAGTTATTGACAGTTGTGAGCTTCTATGTTAGTGCTGGGACTTGAACTCAGGTCCTATGGAAGAGTAGCCATTGCTCTTAGCAACTGAGCCGTCTCTTCAGCATGGATTTTAATTTTCTAATACTATAGATTATTTAGGAAGTAATGTTGAATAAATGTCAGTAAAGGTATCCTTATAGCATCTTTCCTAAGACAATGGTTAATTGCATTAATTAGTCAATATTTTTACTAATAAATAATGTAGAAAGGGGGTGAACCTTATTTATGGATGCTTTGATTATATAGGCCTTCTGGTATTTATTGACTACATGACTATTATGGCTATTACAATAAGAACAAAACTGTTTGTGTGAGAATCTTTTGTTTCCTTTCCTTTTTTCCCTAGTAACATTTAAGTCTTTTTATTAATCATTTTATTTATTTACATTTCAAATGATGTCCCCCTTCCCAGTCACTCCTCCACAACCCCCCCATCCCATCCCACCTCTTCCCCCATCCCTTTTGCCTCTATGAGGATGCTCCTCCACCCACTCACTCCCACCTCACTGCTCTAGCATCCCCCCTATGCTAGGGCACCAAGCCTCCACAGGAACAAGGGCCTCCCTTCCCCTTGTTGTCAGAAAAGGCCATCCTCTGCTATATGTGTATCTGGAGCCATGGCTCCCTCCATGTATATTCTTTGGTAGGTCTTAATGCTAATGTTTGAAATATGCTGCTTGGTAGGGTTTTAAAACTATTTTTAAATGTTGTTTTCTCTCTTCATTTCATGAACACATGTGCGTGCTCTAGTTTACAAATTTCTGAAAAGAGTACTGTTGGGGGAAGGGGTCAAAATATCTTCAAATATATTCCATTATATTCTTAGTTGCTTAGCTATATTTTCATCTTTGTTTCTGCTTTATTATTGAAAGGTTTTCTCTTACTTTACGTATTTGAAGACTGTCAAAACAGTGCATTAAACATCTCTGCATCATCATAATCTAATGTTTCATTTTCTCTTCGGTGGGTAGCCTAAAATGCATGATTCATACATAATTTTTGACATTGCTATAACCTTTTCTCTGAATCCTGACTAAGAATGAGCTAAAAAGTCTAGATTTACTCTAGGGCTTGGAGTGAATAATTTGGTAAACATAAGTAAGGATTCTCTGGAAAGCTTGGTACTTCAGATGTTTGGAAGCATGGCATTTGGTTTATATGTGTATTTTTGGCTTTGTGTACACAGAATATTCAATCCAATTTCCAGAATTGGCACATTCAAAATCTCCTTGTTTTCTGTTGGCTTGAAATTTTTCTGACAGGAAAAAGGCAACTAAAATGTCTATTTCTAAAGCTTTATTGATTTTCAATTCAAATGGAAAACTTACTTAAAAGAGATATAAATCACAAACAACTATTTGCATTATGCCTCTCTGTTTTTGCAAAATCATCTGAAGAGGAGAATTGCCAGTTGGATTTTAGTCAATAATTGGGCAAGCAATGATGCTGGTCCAACTAACCACCTTTTCCCATTAGAGAGATGTTACAGTGGAATCAGCTTATATTGTTGATATCCCATGGTGGTTCTGCCTACCCCCTTGTATTACACTTATTCAGCAGATGGTGTCGAAACATGCATACAATTTTCAAATCAATGTCAAGATAAAGTCTGGATTAGTAAAGTAGAGAAGTATGTAATGGCAACATAGCTGAAAAGTGTTAAAGTTAGGTGTTAGATTAATTCCTTGCCATCTGTCTTTATTTTGTTGTACTACTTCTATGGGTGGTACACAAGCACTGTAAATTCCTTTTTAAAACTCTGTGTTTATGTGTATGTGTGTATGTTTTCTGGCACACAAATCTAAGCAAAAGCTACAGCACCCTTCCCTGCCCTCAGGTTAAAATGCAAAACAAAATAAAAAACAGTAAAGGCTGTTTTTTTAAAAATACATTTTTATTAGCATTATAAATATTTTTAGAGACTTTATTTTTATACAAAGTATTCTATAGACGGTGAATAAATAAGTCAAGTTGGTTTCTATACAATATAAAAATGTATTCAAGGCCTCTATAAAGTAAACATTTACAATTTTCAGTGCTGATGTTTTGTTCATTTGTGTACACAAGATTGTACTATATAATGTTAATATTGTAACTTCTATAAATAATTTTAGCTATATGAAAGGAAAATATCTTAATATATTTAGTGCATGTAAAAAATGACCAGTGGATCACATATATCTTCCCCTCCAAACTTCCCTCTCCCATTTATTGGTTTATCCCTGCCCCCAACTTCAGCAGGAATTCCCTGGCAAACTACAAGTCACCCCAGCCAGGGAAGCAAGAAAGTTAACGCAGATCTTCACATCTGCCTTCTCTCCTCTAAATCCAATCTCCCAGTGTTGTCCCCATCTCTTTATCAGAAAACCTGCTGAGGTATCCTCTTTTCCATGCCCCCATCTCCAATGGATCACAATATCGTCTTCAAACTTCCTTCTTCCAACTCATCATAACTTCAGTAAGCATTCTCGAGGAACCTATCAGCCAAACCTGCCAGAGAAGCAAGTAGGCTAAGCAAAGCAGGTAGGCAAGCTTCAGATCTTCACTCTCCCTCCTCTCCTTCAAATCCAATATCCTAGTCCCAACCATGATTTTGTAGAAGAATGCCTCCAGCTGCCTCTCCTCACTCACTGCCCCCATTCCCATGAGACTATGCAGATCCTAGTTAAATACCAGCTTTTCTCCCTCCTGTAGACTCTCTCAGTCTCCAACTGTCCACCTCCTCCCTAGCCCAGTTACATTTTTAAATGTCAGCTCTCCATACCTTGAAACGCATTTTACCTGGAACCACCAGTGCCCAAATTTATCAGTATCTCAAAAGAACTTTCTAGCAGGCAACATATGACTACCACACTTTCTTAAGGACCAGAGAGGGCAACAGAAACTAAGAAACAAAGCACCCAGGAAAAGAGAAAAGACAAAATATATCAGAACCCAGAATTACAATCTTCTCAAAGCCAGATGCCTAGGTGCTAGCATAAAAACACAAAGAATAAGAACCAGGACAATATGCTTCCACAAGTTTTGAGCAACCATACCCCAGTAGGCTCTGATATTGTAACATAGCTGAAGCACAAAAAAGACCTTAAAATAGCCTTTATGAATATGACAGAGGTACTTAAAGAGAAAATGAATAATCCGTTCAAAGAGTTCTATAAAACCCAAATAAACAAAGGAAAGAAATGAACAAAACATTCAAGATCTGAAAGTAGAAACAGAGTCAATAAAAAATAAAAAAAAACCTTAGGAAAATTTGGAAATGAAAAATTTAGAAACTCAAACAGAAAGCTCAGAGGTAAGCCTCATCAACAGAATACAAGAAATGAAAGAAATAATTTGTGCTGTGTCCAAACCACATAAAGACTCAACAAAGAAAGATAATTAGGATGCTGGAGCCACTGCTGCTGAGACCAGGCCACTGCTGCTGCTGCCCCCATCTCCTCCTCCTGCTGTGTACTAGCAGTCTCAAAAGATTCAAAGTCCAAGATGGCAACCTTCAAGGACTGGCTGATTGTGAATTTTCTTAAGGAAGAACAGGTCCCCCAGAACAAGATAACAATTGTTGGGGATGGTGCTGTTGGCATGGCTTGTGCCATCAGTATCTTTTTATATTATTTTATTGGATATTTTATTTATTTACTTTTCAAATGTTATCCCCTTTCCCAATTTCCCCTCTGGAAACCACCTATCCCATCCTCCCTCCTCCTGCTTCTATGAAAGTGCTCAAATACCCATGCCTCCCACTGCGCCCTGGCATTCCCCTACACTGGGGCATCAAGCCTTCACAGGACCATTGATGCCTGACAAGGCCATCCTCTGCTACATATGTGGCTTGAGCCATGGGTCCCTCCATGTGTACTCTTTGGTTGGTTATTTAATTCCTGGGAGCTCTGAGGCATCTGGTTGGTTAATATTATTGTTCTTCCTATGGGTTACAAACCCCTTCAGCTCTTTCAGTCTTTTCTCTCTCTAACTCCTCCATTGGGGGCCCGTGCTTATTCCAATGGTTGGCTATGAGCATCTGCCTCTGTATATACCAGGCTCTGGCAGAGCCTCTCAGGAGACATCTATAACAGGCTTGGCATACCCAATAGTGTCTGGGTTTGGTGTCTGTATATGGGATGGATCCCCAGGTGGGGCAGTCTCTGGATGGCCTTTCCTTCAGTCTCTGCTCCACACGTTGTCTCTGTATTTCCTCCCATGAGTATTCTCTTCCCCTTTCTAAGAAGGACTGAAGCATCCACACCTTGGTCTTACTTTTTGAGCTTCATGTGGTCTGTGAATTGTGTCTTGAGTATTCCAAGCTTTTGGGCTAATATCCACTTATCAATGAGTGCATACCATGTGTGTTCTTTTGTGACTGAGTTACATCATTCAGGATGGTATTTTCTAATTCCATCCATTTGCCTAAGAAATTTAAAAGCCTTTATTTATAATAGCTAGAAGCTGGAAAAGACCCATATGTTCTTCAACAGAGGAATGGATATAGAAAATATAGTAATTTACTCAATGGAGTAATACTCAGCTATTAATAACAATGAATTCATGAAATTCTTAATGCCATCAGTATCTTAATGAATGACTTGGCAGATGGGCTTGCCCTTGTTGATGTCACAGAAGACAAGCTAAAGGGAGAGATGATGGATCTCCAGAATGGCAGTCTTTTCCTTAAAACACCAAAAATTGTCTCCAGCAAAGACTATTGTGTGATTGCAAACTCAAAGCTGGTCATTATCACAGAGGTGACCCATCAACAGGAGGGAGAGAGTCAACTCAATTTGGTCCAGCGAAACATGAACATCTTCAAGTTCATTATTCCCAACATGGTGAAGTACAGTCCACACTGCAAGCTGCTTGTTGTCTCAAATGCAGTGGATATTTTGACCTATGTGGCCTGGAAAATAAGTGGCTTTCCCCAAAGCTGAGTTATTGGAGGTGGTTGCAATCTGAATTCAGCTCAGTTCCATTACCTGATGGGAGAAAGGCTGGGAGTTCACCCTCTTAGCTGTCATGGATGGGTCCTCGGAGAGCACAGAGAGTCCACTGTGCCTGTGTGGAGTGGTGGAAAAGTTGCCAGCATCACCCTGAAGTCTCTGAACCCAGAACTGGGCACTGATGCATATATGAAGCAGTGGAAGGATGTTCACAAGCAGGTGGTTGACAATGTGTATGAGGTAACCAAGGTGAAAGGTTATACATCCTGGGCCATTGGCCTTTCTATGTTAGACTTCACCGAGAGCATAATGAGGAACCAACCTTATGCGGATGTATCCCATTTCCACCATGATTAAGGGTCTCTATGGGATCAATGATGATGTCTTCCTCAGTGTGCCATGTATCCTGGGACAAAGTGGAATCTCAGATGTTGTGAAGGTGACACTGACTCCTGAGGAAAAGGCCCACCTAGAGAAGACTGCAGATTCCCTCTGGGGAATCCAGAAGGAGCTGCAGTTTTAGAGTCTTCCCAGTGTCCTAGCACTTCACTGTCCAGGCTGCTGAAGGGTTTCTATGGAGACCGCATACTTCTCATCTGAGCTATGGTTAGTACAATTGTGTTGAGGTGGTCTGGGGAAAAATCTCAGTTCCCACAGCTCTACCCTGCTGCTAAGTGGTACTTGTGTAGTGGTAACCTGGTTAGTGTGACAGTCCCACTGTCTCCAAGACACACTGCCAAGTGTGTGCAGGTTTCAACCCTGTGAGCATGCTACATTGCTGCCCTGCACACCCTCACAAAACATGCTTAAACCAACGAGTTCCCAGTTAGTGATAACCTGTCTCTAGTGTGTAAGTCCATTATGCATATCTTGTGCATAAATGTTCTACAGGATATTTTAGGTATTATACGTGTCTGTAGTGTACATTGCAATATTATGTGAAATGCAAGCTTTGCACATGTTTGATGGAACCAACCATTCAAGTGTCATCCCAATGAAACACCAAATAAATCTTGAACAGTGAAAAAAAAAGAAAGATAATTAGAGACTGATTTCCCTTATGAACATATACTCAATAAAATACTTGCAAACCCAATCCAAGAACGCATCCAAAAGATAATCTACCATAATCAAGTAGGCTTCATCCCAGATATGCAGAAATGATTTAATATATGAAAATAAGTAAATGTAATTCACCACGTAAGCAAACTAAAAGAACAAAAACCACATGACCATCTCATTAGATGTTAAAAGGGGCCTTTGACAAAATTCAAACTCTTTCATGATAAAAATACTTCAGAGATTAAGGATACCAGGGACGTACCTCAGTATAGTAAAATCAGTTTACAGCAAGTCCATAGCCAGCATCAACTTAAATGGAGAGGAACTCAAAGCATTTCCACTAAAATAAGGAACAAGGCAAGGTTGACCAGTCTCTACAGATCTATTCAATATGTACTTGAAGTTTTATCTAGAGCAATAAGACAACTGAAGGAGATCAAAGGGATATAGATTGGAAGGAAGAAGTCAAAGTATTGTTGTTTGCAGTTGATATGATAGTATCCTAAGTATATAGAAGTAATCCTAAAAATTCCTCTGGGAAACTCCTTAAAGCTGATAAACACTTTTAGCAAAGTAGCAAGATATTAAATTAACTCACCCAAATCGGCAGTTTTGCTATACATAATCAACGAACAGACTGAGAAGGAAAATAATACCTTTCACAATAGCCTCAGAATGTAAAATATATTGGAGTAACTGTAACCAAACAAGTAAAAGATTTATATGATAAAAACTTCTAAAATTTTTAAAAAAAGAAATTGAACAAATAAAAAAGATAGATTCCCCCATGCTTATGGATCAGTATGTTTAATATAGTAAAAATAACCATCCTGTCCAAAAACATTTTACAGACTAAATGCAATCCCCATCAAAATTTCTATACAAGCCTTCATATTTCTTAAAAGGACCATCTTCAGCTTTATGTGGAAACACGCACACACGCACACACACACACACATACACACACACACACCCCATAGGGTACCTAAAACAATTCTGAATAATCAAAGAGCTGCTGGAGATATCATCATCAATCTCAAATTGTGCTACAGTTTTATAAATACAAACAACATCGAATTCTTGAAAGGCAGACTCATTGATCAATAGAATTGAATTGAAGATCCAGACACAAATGCATACTCCTATAGACATACACTTGATTTTTGATTAAAGAATCAGAAATGCATACTGGGGAAAAAAGATAGTAACTTCAACATATGATGCTGGATAAACTTGGTGCCTGCAGATAGAAGAATACAGATAGATCTATACTTATTACCCTGCACAAAACTCAAGTCCAAATGGATCAAAGTCCTCAACATAAAACCAGATACACTGAACCTGACCAAAGAGAAACTGGGGCATAGTCTTGAACTCACTGGCCCAGGCAAAGCCTTTATGAATGAAATATAGTTAACATAGGCATTATGCACGACAATTAATAGATGGGACCTCATGGAACTGAAAAGCTTTGGCATTTCACAGTCATTCAAATAAAATGGTAGCATAGTACTTACACATCTAATAGAGGGCTAATACCCAAAATATATAAAGAACTAAAAACTAGATATCAATAAAATACAACCCAACTAAAATTAGAGTACAGATTTAAAAAGAGAATTACGAATAGAGGAAACTCAAATAACAGAGAAACACTTAAATGTTCAATATCTTTAGTCTTCATGGAAATTCAAATAAAGACTACTTTGAGATTTCATCACACACTAGATGGGATGTTCAACATTAATAGCACAAGTGATAGCTCATTCTGGTAAGGGTGTGAAGTAAGGGGAACACTCCTACACTGCTGGTGAGATTGCAAAGTTGTACAGTTAGTATTGAAAGCAGTGTGGTGACTCCACAGGAATATGAGAATTGATTTGTTTCACCATTCAGCTATCACCCTTTTGGGCATATACTCAAAGGAGACCAGAAAGACACTTTCTTGACCATGTTTATTGCTGTTCTGCTGTTCTATTCATAATAGTCTAAAGTTGGAAACAACCTAGGCATCCTTCAACAGGACAATGGACAAAGAGTGTATGGTGCATTTACACAATGGACTACTACTCAGTTGTTAAAGAAAATGAAATCCATGAAATTTACAGATAAATAAATGGAATTAGGAAAAAAATCATTGTAAGGTAACCGAGACCAAGAAATTAAAAAATGTTACATATTTACTTATAGGTGGTTATTAGCCGTTATGTCATTGATAACCTAATTACAATCCATAGACCTGCAGAGTATGGAACTGTCTGATGGCAGATAGATTTCCCTAGGAAATGGAAATAGAATGATATTTATGGACAGGATTAGGGGATTAGAACAGAAGGATCAAGTGGAGATGGTGAGTGGAGACGGAGAGGAGAGAAAATCTATAGGAGAGACAGCTAAATTTAAGGGATATTTAAGGGGTTATATGAAAATCTAATACAATAAAAACTTCCTAAAATATATACATATATGGAGAGATTCTAAGTGAAATTTCCAAATAATGGAGGAGACAGAGCCCCAATTAGACATCTATAGTCTCCATATAAAGCTTCTAGTACTGGGACTGGGTTACATCTAGTTCACTTGTTGACCAAAGGAATCCTATTATAGTTTCCAAACAACCCAGGCTGTTGCCATGACTATAATTTGCTCTCTCTAAAATGACATCAAGACTGTATTGCTGAAGATACCCACATAAATTATGGAGCATAGAGAAACTGGTAGCTATGCAGAGCCTTCATTCCTATATTCTAGCATCTTTGGTATAGAAAAGTTCACTGCAGGCTACCAAAACCAAAAACAATCAAAAAGTAAATACCAAGCCAGCCATAAACACTTTCACTCTTTCATCTACAAGGTTGTCTTACCTGCACAATGCTAGGATAATAGTGGCACGATGTTTGGGGGAGTAACTTACCAATATCTGACTTGAATTAAGACCTACTCTGTGAGGTGTGGAACCATACCAGACACTGAGTGGCCAAGAACCTGAGATGAGATAGTACAGGGACCTAGGGTAAAAGGAAATGATACTGTTCTTTAAAAAGAAAACAAACAAACAAACAACAAAAAACATAGTAATAAAATGACTTCTAATGACATTCTGCTATACTTGGAGTATAGTAGTGTTCTTTTTAGCCATCTTTAGAGATGTTTCCTCCTACAACAGATGGGAACAAACACAGAGACAAACAACCAGACATTATGCATCTTATACACACAGAGAGACCTTTGAACACCCAGCCCTAAATGAGATGTCTCTGTCAAATCCACCCATCAGGGCTCAGAGAACCCTGTGGAAAAGGAGACAGAAAGTGTAAGAGCCAGAAGGGATGGAGGACACCATGAAAACAAGGTTCCCTAGATCAACATGAAAAGAACTCAAAAGATACTGCAGCAGCAAAGAAAGGACCTATGTAGATGGAGCAGTAGAACTGAGAAGAGAAGTAGACAGTTGTACCCATTCCTAACCCACAAACTATCTTCAATTGATAGGTACTCTCAAATTAAAATTTAGTTTCCTCCAAGGGAGGATACTAGTAGGAGGTGATCAAGGATCAAAATATATATATATATATATATATATATATATATATATATATATATATATAAACATATATATATATATATCAAAATGTAACAATAAAGCTTCTTATTCTGTATTCTAATTTTATATGCTAGTACAAAGTCTGCTTGTTATTTGTCTATTTATTAACAATGATCATCAAGTTTATCCAAAACGTATAAATACTAAAATAAGTAAAATTAGTCTTTTAATAGTAAATGATACCTCTAATTACTTTAGCTCTGAGTTTGACTCATATTTTATTTATGTAACTTTTCTTACTGTTTGGTTATTTGCTTACTAAATCTTACTAATATTCTTGATATTTAAGTATGTATTTATTTATTTAATTTCAATGATGAAACACATAGATGAATCTGTGGTGTGTGTATGTGTTTTGTAAGAAATGAAGTCCTCTCTTACTACAACTTTCAGTGTCCAAAAATGCCAAACTATCCTACTTGAGAAAATACTTTGTAGTTTATGATTTCTGCTGATTGAGGTATAGGTCACTGCTCCTTGGCATACAATCCTATTTGGTATACTCTAACATTCTAGGATTACTTGGTTTTAAGGATCTTAATTTCTATCTGATAAGACCACTCATGTTTTCTTGTTTCCTCTGTTGCAAGTATGTGTTGCAAATATTCTGAAATACTTCTTTACCCACATGAAAGTTGCTAGGAAAGGGTACTTTGTATCTGCAAAGTTTCTTGACTTCTTGAATAAAAAATGCCATCTAAATGCCAGATTTTACATATATTGTTTAGTACTGTGTGCTTTGTATGCATCTTGTCCAACATAATTTTCTCACTCAAAAAAATTTGCCCTCTTGCCTGCTGAGACTTTCCTTTCTCTACTTCATCTTGGCTTCTCTCCCTTCTCTGTCCATGCTGTGATAAAATCACTATGGTTACAGCCAAAGTCTAACCTTTTAAGGATGTAAGTATTTTTCTCTATCTATGATAAAATATCACTGATCAGAAATCTAAAGAGTGTCAGGGGAAGATAAGTATAACTAATTCCCCAAAAATGTGAGGGAAGAAAGGCATATATAACTCCCCCAAAATGTGACACATACCAGTAAAAAGCAAAAATAGCTCCTTGAATTATGCCATCATAATGGGGCACCTTTATGAGGCTTAATGTATAGAGAAACACTTTCAGAACCACTGGGCAGGTCTGTACTTGGTACTGCCCTTGCTGGTAGAACTGCTGTTACTGATGGCATCTCAAAAATCAGAATCTTTTTTTATCTCTTTACCATAATTTATATGTGGTAAAATTAAGGATACAACAGAAAATAATGAATTTGTTAATAAATTCTATACATTGAGAAATTTCAAGCTGAAAGGTAGTCCATTATAGTTTTAGAGGCTATAAGTCCTGAATATCTTAGGGATAAAAAAGCTTTTCCAGACATTTAGACAATTTTAGTGAATTTTGAAGTCCTTGAACTATTATTGTTGAATCTATAATTTTCAGTAGGCTGGAAAACCACCAAGAAAATGACTAAGAAGACTTTTAATGCACTGGCATATAGTTTCTAAAGTTCAAGTGGTAAACAAATAAAGGATGGAAATGTCATTCTGGTTTCTAAAAATACCATAATTTCTTTATGAGATTCCTCTTATCAGGAAACTTCCGCCCTTAGGACTTTTTGACATATAATTTGTTGAACTGTTTATAAAACACAAAAATGTGAAGATGCATTAGATGTTGTTTACAAAATATTCATGGGCCAGAGTATCAAAAATTCTCCTTTGAAGTTGTAATTGAAGTTGTAACTGTTGACTATACAGACTGTCCCAGAATAGGAATAGTTCAACTAGTGGCTTCTTATCACAATAGTAAAAAAATCTGCCCATAGAATAATTATAGTATTTTTATTTACAATATTACATGAGAAAGGTCAACCTTGTCTTATGAAATGGAGTTTATGTTAGGTGATTTTTGTCTACTTATAGGCTGGATTTTCTGAACCAGTTTAAGGCAGGTTATGGCTTGGTATGTTATCTATATTATGTTATGCTTGATATGTTACCTATATTAAATGGTTGACTTACAATAGCCTCAGTTAATAATGAATCTATTAGGGGTAAAGTCCCATCACAAATAGAATAGCATTAGTGTTCTAATAGTATCAGGTTTTTGTGGGGAGGGGTCACTCTTAGTAAAAATTGACAGACTATTATCTGTTAAGGCAGAATGACTAATTTTTGACCAAGTAATCAGTATCTCCCTCTATGTATTCACAGAACTACTTACTATACTACATCATTAATGTTGACTAGGTCCATATTACTTGCTGTGGCCCATAGAGTATAAATGTGAACACAGGCTAAAATTACTTCCATATAGTTGACATGCTACATGTACCTGTACCTCTGTCATGAAACACTCTTGTTTTAACTAGTTCTTTGGTTCAAAGAGGACAAGACTTATGTAAAGTACAGTTGAATCAAACTTTTGGATTTAAGTTAAGCCAGAACTTAGTCTAGATTGGTTTATATCTAGTCAACCAAAAGGCATGACAAGGAGATAAATGCCTCATGATGTACTTCAGGAAACTGTGGAGCAATTTTGTTATGCATGAAAAGCTGATTGATATACACAGAACTTTTAACATTTTAACCTGTTTTAACTTTAACAACTTCAACTCTTTATACATACTTATTTGGCTGAGAAATTTCAATTCTGATGTAGCATAAAATCAAAATTTAGTTAACTATGTAACACTTCCTTCTCATTTCTTTTTAATTGTATGTGCATCTTATGGGAGAGAGGAATGTTCTAAGGTGGTATTTAATAATTATTTTCTTGTTAATATTCAGAGTTTACCATACATTTAACCTTAGAGCAAAGAATATGAGATTTACCTTACTTAATGGTGTCCACATTCTGTCATATGACAGCATATTAGAAGAACTTACTGCATGATATTTCTTCATTAATATAAGTAATGAGGTATATATGTATAAAAAACAAAGGGAGAAAGTTGAGTGGTTTAGACCCTGAGTCACAAAATAGAATCACTTGAGCTTTCTGCAGTAAGTAGATACGAAGAGCAAGGCAACCAGAACATTTTTCCAAGTTAAATCTTACTCCTGATGTGTTTATCATTCTTTTCATCCTGCCAGTATCCTCTGTAGAACTGGATTAGTGACCATACATTCTTTAGTTTATTTTTTATTGTTAATACTTTTATTCATCTCTCACTTTTAATATATAGTTTTACTGGGTTAATAGTCTGGGTTGGCAGCTGTGGTCTTTCAAAACTTAGAACATATCTTTCCAAGCTTTTCTTACTTTAAATGCTTCTGTTGAACTTGATTGAGGACTATTCTGATGGGGCTGACTTTATAGTAGTCAATACTATTCTTTTATAGCTTTTAGGTTTCAATGATAATATATTGTGGTAAGTTTATTTTCTTGTACTTTCTACTTTGGTGCTCTATAAGCCAAGCTAGGCATCACTTTTTCTAGATTTGGGAAGTTTTCATTTATGATTGTATTAAAAACATTTTATATGCCTTGGGTGGGGTATTCTCTTTGCTTTATACCCATAATTCAAAGATTTGGTCTTTTTGTGATGTCCTAGGGATTTCCCATGTTCCACTCATATATTTTTTAAGTTTATGACTGAACTTTAATGAATAATATAATTTCTCTATGTTCCATCCCAGATATTCTGTACTCCATATGCGCTATTCTGTTGCTGAGGTTTTCCATTGAGCTTTTAGCTCCTCATTTTGTTAATTCTTTTATAATTTCTTAAAATATGCTTTGATCATATTCATCACTATACCTAAATTCTTTGAGATCTGCCCCTCCTACTTTATCTTACTTTATCCGTCCAGCTTTGTCTCCTTTCCCCCCTCCTCTTCCTCCTCCTCCTTCTTCTAAATAAGTACAGTTTGTACTACATGTATACTCTTGGATGTGTGGCTTTCCACTGTAACATACT
Source organism: Arvicanthis niloticus (assembly GCF_011762505.2). Classification (NCBI taxonomy): domain Eukaryota; kingdom Metazoa; phylum Chordata; class Mammalia; order Rodentia; family Muridae; genus Arvicanthis; species Arvicanthis niloticus. The sequence continues at coordinate 47,466,429 of NC_047679.1, read as the reverse complement.
AGTTGACCACACTATTTAGAAGACTGACTTACCTTTTCCCAGCACCTATTGCCAATAATCTTAGAGGCCAGTGATAAGCCTCATCAGTATCTCCAATGCTGGTAACAGGACAAGTAGGACAAAGACTACTATGCAGTCATTGAATGTACCAATGTGGAAATCACTGGTGATGCTAAAATAGCTGTCTTGGTGAAGGTACAAGCTTAGGAGAGAGGACATAAGCATGAAGGAACAATTACCAGAGCTTGTAAAGAACACTTCTAGCAAAAGTTATTTTCTAAAATTTTGTTATAATTTAGAGCATAATTTAATATCTATGTTATGAGTTTATAAGTTATTTCTTGTTATGTGTTTCAGTTGTGCTTTATATATACTATGCTTTGATGTAAAATTGATTTCTTGGGTTTGTTTGGGTTATTTTTAACTTAAAAATAAAGCAGATGGTCTGAGAAGGTGCAGGCAGTGTTCAGAAAAACAGCCCGTTTGATGGATTCAAGGAGTAGGGATATGGAGTATGTGACCAGAAACCGACATTTCAGTAGCTTATTTTTTTTAAGTGATGAGGAATAAGCCAGCACCATCGAATTCTTATTTTAAAAATATATCTATGCATATACATATACATGCATATACATGTTCATTATTTTAAATAATCTTATATAATAATGTGTGGTCCTACAATCTTTTCAAACATCCTTAATGTTATTGATCCCCTGTTTACCCTTATCCTCCTGTATTACCTTCTCTTTGCACTCCCCAATTAAAGTTCCTCTAATTATTGCCATTACTCCTTCATATCACTTGCACCCACTATTTCCTTCTCTAAAGCTTCTTTTTCACCCCCTGACTCTCCTTTTACTTTTCTAGCTTCTTTGGCTACATCAGACTATGTATTCAAACCTAAAGATGTTTTTCCTTGAACATGGTTAAGAATAATAAGGACTTCAAAGAGAACTGTGTATGTTCAGAAAAGCATCTTTAAATTTTAATGAAAGATAGTAAAATGATATATATGGTACGTTTTACCACAACAATAAAAGCAAGAACATTTAAGAGCTTTGCAAACCAAGAGACTGTATGTAGTTAGAGATCATAATTCTACCATGAAAATTCTCTGAACAAAGATTTTTTTTTCTCTTTCTCTCAGCAAATTACATAGACCAGACATATGAGGAGAGAAAGTAATCTCTAGTTCATTCTATGAAGTGAATGATATCAAGGTAATTACTATTGAAGCATAGAAAAATTGACTTGTCTGGAAGTGTTGGCAATAATACTTAAATGATTCTTCAGGGAACTTAAATTCAGTGGATAAATGTGTAGCTCTGATCTTGGAAAAGAAGAAAGAAGGATGTAATTTTGGTTGTGTGATACCTTAGTGTTAATGATGACTATTAATCATCAGTTTGACAGACTCTAGAATCACATGGGAATGTGTGTAGAGAATCATCTTGATTGCATTAACTGAGGCAGAAAGAAACACCTAAAATAAATGACATAATTTCTTAGCTGGGATCCTAGATTGTATAAAGCAAAAGGAAGCTGGGCAGCAGTATTCAATCATCACTCTATTCGTGATTCTGGATGCATTGTGACTAGCTGCTTCAAGTTCTTTCTACCTTGGATTTTCCACCATGATGGACTGAGCCCTTGAGTTGTGAGCCAAAGTAAACACTTCTCTCTTAAGTTGCTCTCTTTACTATATCTAATTACAATAACAAAAAAGACAAATAAAAGTTGGTACCTAGAAGACGGCCATTGCTGTAATAAACCTGATCATGTGGTTCTTGGGCTCTGTTTTACTATAATAGGCCATTCTTATCAGAATCTGAAAGGAAAGTATGCTGTGAGACATGAAGACAGTTGAGGCCCAGCTTATGAAGTTTCACAGAAAAACAAGATCTTTGTCAGGAAGTGATCTAGAAGCCATCCATAATTAATTTTGGCCAAGAATCTGCCTTTATTTTACTCTTTTCCTGATAACTTGGGTGATATTTACTATAAAGATAATAATATATTCAGTGCAGGAAAAGTGTGTGAAAAGGTGAGCGTTCTGGATAAGAAGGACAGAGAAAACAAAGGAGCTAGAGGTTAGCACCATTAAAGAGAACCTAATACTCTGCACTGGGAAAATAGGAAGTGTGTCTTGAGGGCAAGATCATATTCATTAAAGTTTTTCAATTATAAAGATGCAAATTTATGTGAAAGGAGAAAGCCTGAATTGAGAACTCAGCTGAGGGTATTCCTTGCTCCTCAAAAGCAGTGCTTACAAGACTGTACTCTCTGTTTCAGTAACTAAAAGCTGATACAACTGTGATCTAAGGGCTAGCAGATCTTGACAGTATTATCCAGGTAGTACTGGGTTTGCAAGCATGGAATATGGTAGACTGAGGTGGTATTGAGTTTTAGAGATGACCTATTGCCAGGCAATATATGACGGAGTCACTGTCTCTGAAGAGAAGCTCTGAGAGACCATTGCATGAAACATTGCATGATGAAGCTTCAGTTGCAGTGGAGATCCCAGAATATTGTAGATTCGAGGATCATGGGAGCCCGCCAGGGAGAATTATAGGAAGAGATCGGAGCTGTATGAAACATCCTCAAGAATGTTGAAGTCATACAGTGGGAGAGCAGGGCTCAAGGTTGAAATGAAGACTGTAAGAAGCTACCTGAAATATTCATGTGACTATAAGAGGGAGATATGGATTAAATAGAGCCAGATTATAATTTTTTTATAGCATCCAGATGTGGTGGTACATACCTTTAATACCAGCACTCTGGGGGTGGGGGAAGCAGCTCTTGCTGGGTGAGTTTCAGGACAGCCACTGCACAGAAAAACCTTGTCTTGAAAAAAATGATAGCAGAAAAATTTTTCTGGGAGTACGATGAGAATAATGGTTTTCAAAGCAATGGGAAACAAGGGGTAGCTACAGGGTATTCAAATGTTAACACAGTTCTTTCTTTCAAATCACTTTTAGGAAATCAGGGAAGTTAATGTATAAAGTTATATGAGAAGAGAAATCATAAATAGAGCATGCATTGGATTCTATAATGCTACAAAGAAAAAGTATCTCTCAAACATAGTATTTTTAAAAGATACCTAGAATATGTTATGTGTGTGTATGATAAAATAACCCACATCCATTTGAAGGATCTTATAAGTAGTAAAATCTTAGAAGAACCAGATTTTAGCTGATTAAAAATTTCTATTTCTAGAAATACAATAGGCTTTTAAATACAGTCTTTCCTTCCCCTGAAATACTGTAAAATTAAAGCAAAAGTTGGCTGAATAAAAAAATTTAAGTAGTGACACAAAATAGAAATTTCTTTTGTGTCAGAGTTGAGGGTATTTTGAAAATTTTTGAGTCACAGCAGTTATGTGCTAGTTAATGTTTAAAAACTGGCTCTTCTTTTTAAGAAACCTTGATCTGCCATGCTCCCTGATTTTCATGGTACAAATCGTCCCAATGTAACTGCAAGTTATCAACATCATGTCACAAAATGTCAAGTTGGAAGGACATGCACACAATAAGTAGCAAAGCTTGTATGAGTTAATTCATGCATAGCACCGAATCAAAACTACAGAAATAAAAAGTTTGGATAAGGATTTAAAGGACAATGATTGCTTGGTGGTGGGAAATTCTAGTGAAAACTAAAGAAGCTTTGTTGACTTAAAGGGTTTTCTTTGGAGAGCGGCCATCAAGGGCATTAAGAGATGAAGTTGGGTTGGATCAAATGTCCTTGACACAAGGCAGGTTCAGTTAAATTATAGTTGTTTCCCCAGGCTTGTTAATGAGTCACTGATGGAATTTCATTTTGGTGTCTCTCAAAAAGTTTTTACCTAGTGTGAAGAAGCAATTACTTTTTGATAGCATAAACAAGAATCTAGAGGCAATGTAGGAAATACAGACCAAGTTTATTGACTATCAGCAGGGAAACTTGTATTGTTGTACATAAATAATACAGGCTTTGGGGATTGTTGGTGGCTGACATCTAACACAGAGGCATGGCTTAGGTTCAGTGGCACAGTATTTACAGAATACTTAAAAAAAACAAAACAGAAACTCATCACATAATATATCTGCATCCCTGGAGAATGCTTTACCTCTTTTGAAAGATTTGCATTCTTAAGAAAATATCTCTCAAAAAAAATAATCTGATACTTTCACTAGGGAAACAGGTATGCAAATATCTACCTCTCCCTGCATTCTTGAAAATCCAGTCTCCTAATCTCACCTGCTGCAGCTTTCCAACCTCTCTGTCCCCTTCTCCAGTGGATCAATAGATCTTCCCCACAAAACTTCCTTCTTTGCACTCATTGCTTTATCCCAGACCAAACTCCATCAGGCATTCTCTGGAAAACCCACAGGCCACTAGGGCTGGAGAAGCAGCTAGGCTAACTGCTTTGTCACTTTGTAAATAAGGAACTTTGCCACTGAGACAGAATGACTGCCCATGATAGGCTTCAAATTGGCAGTTCAGGAGACTAGGCTTAATTCTCTGTTTCTAAGTAATGCATTTATAAAAAGATAAAGAGATATAGAATATGTTCTGTGGGTATGTGGTGAGGTATAGGGGAAGGGGATGTCTCAGTGGGCCCATGCCAAGGCATCCCTTCCCCCTGAGGGACCAGTCACATGGAAGGTATAGTATAGAATAGAGTTTATTCAGGACATGGGGAGGGGAGTTAAGAGGATAGTAGAGGCAGAGAGAGAGAGAGAGAGAGAGAGAGAGAGAGAGAGAGAGAGAGAGAGAGAGAGAGAGAAGAAGAAGGAGAAGGAGAAGGAGAAGGAGAAGGAGAAGGAGAAGGAGAAGGAGAAGGAGAAGGAGAAGGAGAAGGAGAAGGAGAAGGAGAAGGAGAAGGAGAAGGAGAAGGAGAAGGAGAAGGAGAAGGAGAAGGAGAAGGAGAAGGAGAAGGAGAAGAAGAAGAAGAAGAAGAAGAAGAAGAAGAAGAAGAAGAAGAAGAAGAAGAAGAAGAAGAAGAAGAAGAAGAAGAAGAAGAAGAAGAAGAAGAGAAGTAGAGGCTGGCCATGAGCACATGGAGAGAGGGGAGGAGAAGGGAGAAGGGGCGAGGGGACAGAAAGGCAGCAAGTAGGCAAGAAAACAGGAGATCAAGAGAGCAAGAGAGTGAGGAAGGGGCAAGCAGCCCCTTTTATAGTGGGCCAGGACTACCTGGCTATTGCCAGGTAACAGTGGGGTGGAGTTTAGACAGAATGCTAAAACCAAGAACTGGGCAAGTCCAGGCAAGTCCAGGCCCCAGAAGCTGCCCAGCCAGTGGCCTGAGAGGACAATAGCTCAGCAGCAGCTTCCAGACTTCTTCAGCAACAGTTTCCACACTTCCCTAGCAACAGTTTTCAGTCCCCACCCCATGCCCTAGAAATGGTTCTGGAATGTCTCTAGAGATAGAACCAAGAATAGAGGTCACCTACCTCTCCCTGGAATTCCCCTAATGTTCTTTAAATCTGCCCTTTGAGTTCACTTGGCTATCTCCATCTTGGAATGGGAGACCCCAACATGGTAGACTTCTACAGAATGAAATGCTTTGCTCTGGCATACTATTTGAGTCTGGGGTATCATTCTTTGGCAAATCATGGACCCTTACATCCACTTCTTCTATTCCTCCAAGTCCAATCCCCAGTCTCAACAACAGCTCTGCAGCAAAACACCAGATGCTGCCTCTTCTCACTTTCTGCCCCTATTCCCAGGGGACTAAGGAATACCCTGATTTGCTTCCTCCTGTAAAACTTCCCCCAACTATCCACACCCCTAACTCATCTCATTTCTTAACTATCAGCTTCTATATGTCTAGAAACACTTTTTACCTGGAACCCTCAATGGCTACACTTATCAGAATTACACAATTTCTTACCAGGCAACACATAGTCACCACGATCTGCTAAGAACTAAAGAGGACAACAGAAACTAAAGAACAAAATACCCACCCAACAACAAAAGACCAGTATAACAGCACCTAGAATTATAATCTACCTAAATCCAGATACCTAGACTCCAGCAAAAACAAAAACAAAAACAAAAACAAAACAAAACCATCTAGGGAAATATTTCTTCACTAGAGTCCAGCAATACTACTACAACAGGTCCAGAATTTTGCAATATAGTTGAAGCACAAGGAAACTATATTAAAATAGCCTTTATGAATGTGATGGAAGTACTTAAAGAGGAAATGGATAACCCCCTTAAAGAAATCTATGAAAAACAAGCAAGCAGTGGAAGAAAAGAAATAAAAGTGTTCAGGATCTCCAAGTAGAAATAGAATCAGTTTTAAAAAAAAACAACAACAAACTGAGGTAAATCTGGAAATGAAACATTTAAACTTAAAGAAAATCCTCAAAGGCAAGCCTTACCAACAGAATATAAGTGATGGAAGAAATAGACATTGAAGACATGATAAAGGAAATTTACACCTTGGTCAAAGAAAATGTTAAATCTAAAAAAACTCCTGGCAAAAAATATTCATGCAATCTGGATCACTATGAAAAGACCATGTCTAAGAATAACAGGAATGGAGAAAGGAGAAGAAACCTAGGTCAAAGGCACAAAAATATTTTCAACAAAATCTTGAAAGGAAAATTTCTAGCATAAAGTAGGAGATTCTTATCAAGGTACAAGAAGCAAGCAGAACAATGAATAGACTTGACCTTTAACACATAATAACCAAAGCACTGCATGTACAGAACAAAGAAAGACTATTAAAAGCTTCAAGGGTTTTAAAAGACCAAGTAACATATAAAAGCACACCTATTAGAATTTTACCCAACTTTTAAGTAGAAATGCCAAAAGCCAGAAGGGATGTGTACACATGATCTCAAGGCTCCAGAAAAGTACAGATACCAGCCTAGACATTGAATCACAACAGATGGAGAAATAAGACATTCCATGATGATAAGACATCCCATCATGAAACCAAATTTAAGCAGTATATAAATACAAATCTAACTCTACAGAAGGTGCTAGAAGGAAAATTCAAACCTAAAGACGTTAATCACACTCAAGAAAACACAGGGAATAAATAATCCCAAACAAATCAAAGAGGGGAAACATTTACACACACACACACACACACACACACACACACACACACAAATCACACATACATACAACCCACCACCACCACCATTACCACCACTACCACCCCTGCCATCACAACAATAACAACTACTACTACTCCTACTCCTGTTGACTACTACTAATACAACTAGAGCAAGCAAAACCAACAATAGCAAAGTAACAAGAATAAACAAACACTGCTTATTGATATCTCTCAATATTAGTGGTCTCAATTTCCCAATAAAAAGATATAGAATAACAGAATGAATGTTAAACATTCTTGCATTACTTATAAGAAACACACCTTAACATCAAGGATGGACATCACCTCTGGGTAAAAGGATTGAAAAAGATATTACAATCAAATGGACCTATTAAGAAACCTAATGTAGACATTTTAACATCCTGCAAAATAGACTTCAAACCAAAACAAATCAGAAATGATAGGAAAGAACACAACATCCTCATCCAAGGGAAAGGTTCTTCACAGATCTTGAAGGACAATTTATGTTTCATATAAAAACACACAACCCCCCCACCACTAAAATAATACTGGATAATCAAAGAGCTGCTGAAGATATCACTATTCTATTCCTGATTTCAAGTTAAACTGTAGAGATATAAAAATAGCATGGTGTCATTGCAAAAATAGACCTATAGACCTGATGACCCACATACTTATAGACAATTGATTTTTGATAAAGAAGCCAGAAAATACACTGGACAAAAGACATTTCCAATATATAATGCTGGTAAAATTTGACATCTCCATACAGAAGAATGCAAATAGATGTATACTTATCACTCTGTACAAAACTGAAGTCTAGATGGATCAAAGACCTCAACATAAAACCAGATAGACTGAACATGATAATAGAGAAAGTAGGGCATAGCCTTGAACTCATTGGCACAAACAAAGCTTTTCTGAACAGAATACAGCTAGCATGGGCATTATGCTTAACAATTAATTAATGGGACCTCATGAAACTGAAAAAGCTTTGGCATGGCAAAGGGCACTGTCATTTGTACAAGCAGCAGCCTACAGGATGGGAAAAGATTCTTACCAACTACACATCTGATAGAGGAGTAATATACAAAATAGACAAAGAACTAAAAAAAAAAAAACCCTACACATCAAGAGAACAATTAACTCCATTAAAAATGGGGTACAGACTTAAACAGAGAGATCTCAAAAGAAGAAACTCAAATGACTAAGAAACACTCAAATGTTCAACATCCTTAGCCATCCAGGAAATGCAATTCAAAACAACTTTGGAATTCCATCTTGCACCTGTCAGAATAGCTATAATCAGAAACACAGAAACACTGGCAAGGAAATGGAACAAGAGGAACATCCATTGCTTGTGAGAGTACAAACTAGCCACATTGGAAATCAATATGATGGAACCTCAGAAAATTGGAAATAGTTCTATCTGAAGACTCAGTTATATCACTTTTATTATATACTCAAATGAGGACACTTGCTCATCCATGTTCAATGCTGCTCTATTCAGAAGTTGGAAACAACCTTGATGTCTCTTAACAGAAGACTGGATAAAGAAAATGTGGTTCATTTACATTATGATGTATTACTCAGCTATTAAACAATTGATATCATGAAGTTTGTGGGAAAATGGATGGAACCTGAAAAAAATCATTCCAAGTGAGTTATTTTAGACCCAGAAAGACAAATATGGTATGCATTCTCTTATATGTGGTTATTAGATGTTAAATTAATAATAACCAAGCTACAATCTGTTGAATAACAGAGATTAGGCATAGAGTAAGGGACTAGGCGAGACAGAAAGATCTCCCTAGGAAAGGGAAATAGAATAAGTAGTAATAGGACTGGAATGGGAGGATCAAGTGAGGAGGTGGGAGGGGGGAGAAAAGGGAAGGAAATGGGGGAGAGACCACTACAATTAAGGAGTATTTCAGGAATAGCTTGGAAACCTAATGCAGTATAAACTTCATAAATATATGTGTATGTACACATATGTATGTGTATATATACATGTATTATGTATGTATGTATGTATATGTGTATAAAGGTGGTCTGAGTGAAATCACCAAATAATGGGAAAGACAAGAGTACCAATGAGACATCTCTGGACATCTAATGATGTTTCATGTACTAGGACTGGGTTACATCTAATTGAGTTGTTGGCCAAAACTGCCCAATGTAAACCCTCCAAAGATCCAGGCTGTTGCCAAGACTGTAGGTTGCTATCCACAAACTAACAACAAAGCCTCATTACTGAAGATAAGATCTACACAATTCATTGAACATGGAGAAGTTGAGCTGGTACCTACACAGAGGCTTCATCCCTATGTTCTAGTGTCTTTTGTATAGGAAGGTACTCTGAATGCTCTCAAAAGAGAAACATAAACATAAACCCAGCCACCCACATCTGAAGAAAATAAAGAAAAGGAACACTTTTGTATTGATACAAGTTCATGTAAGCTGATATCTTGCAATAACCTCAGAAAAGATATAAAAATATTTATTTCTTTTGTGGCTTCTAGTTACTGTACTTTTGACTCATTAAAGGTCACCATCTCTAACTAAGCACAAATTGATTTTTTTTTATTATTTGCATAGAAATTTACCATTTTCGAATTTGCAACCAAATATAATTGCATGGAAATTCACCCAATCTAATCATTAAATGTTGTATGCCTATGTCAAAATACTACACTATAACCTTTAAGTACACAAAATTAAAATAATAACTAAAAGTGTCCATATGAAATAAAACAAAATATAAACACCAGGTTTCCACTTCAGGTTATTAGAATGTAGCATTCTGACATTTTGGGAACTGTTATCAGTACATAAGATTCATCCTTTGTAATATGAAAATGCAGATTTTGTAGAAATCTGTGTTAACATTGTTGAATTGTCATCTTTTGTGGTTATTCTGCTGAATATACCTCTTTGATTGATCCTTGCTCAGAAAGTTTAATCAAGTTTTTCTTATTGTGCACTTGACCCTTAGGATATGCTAGATTACATTTGATGCTGTCTTGGCTGGATTATTGAGTGTGTTTTTGCTACTTTCTTTGAGAGGTTTTGTCTCTGTAGCAATAAGGTGAAATTCAGTTACCATCTTTTAAAAGCCTGGAATTTAATAAATTTTTATTTATTTATTTATTTATAAATTTTTTTCTTTTTTTCTTTTTTTTTTGTTAATTTGATTGTTTTTAAAACATCCTGACTGCAAGTTCCTCTCCCCCCACTTCTCCCAGCCCTTCCCTTTAAATTCACTCATTGAATTAAAAATGTACATTGTTCACTAAATTCTGTTTTAGGTCAATTTCCAAGTAAGCCCTGTTTCTTCACTAAATACACAGTTTCTTGGTTTTCCTAAATAATAGTTTTATTGATGGTGAAAACATGGAATGTGTGTTGTTCAGTTGAATTATAGCTTAAATATGGAATAATTTATTGATTCACTTTATATTGGCATTTGAGTACAATAAATTGTCTAGCAGTTTCTTAAAGTTAATAGCATGTGTTCCAAGAACTAAGAAGTACATTTTCTGATTATCCAACTAAATATTCAAGTTAAATATTTGATTCCTAAAACTGGACTTTATATAGTAGACTGGAGGTTTCAAAGATGATTTTGGCAGGAATTATTTATACCAGTGATATATAATGAGATACATGGTCATCATTTACAATAAGAAGTTCTCTTATGATGGAAATGACTGAAATATGTGGCCACTGTCAAATATTTACAGTGTTCTAATTTTTAAGTTTTATTTTAAAGTAAGAAAGTAATGTGAAGTTATAAGAATAATCAACTCACACCAGGCGGTGGTGGCACACGCCTCTAATCCCAGCCCTTGGGAGGCAGAGGCAGACAGATTTCTGAGTTCGAGGCCAGCCTAGTCTACAGAGTGAGTTCCAGGACAACCAGGGCTATACAGAGAAACCCTGTCTCCGAAAACAAAACAAAAAGTGTAAGAATAATCAACTTACAGTAGTTGCAGATATAACTCACTGCAATTACTTTTAATCAATAGTGTTAAGATAGTAACAATAGATTTTCTGGTGGTGGGGTTTGAAAAACTGGTAAATTGCAAAGAATGTTGGAAGGCATCATGAAAAATGGATAAGCCCCAAAGCTTGGTTACTTTTGTGCTTTGGCTGAGAAATGTATACCCCTCCCCTGATGAATTTCATAGCTTCTGGAGAAATACATATGAAAGAAGAAGGAAACACTTGCAAAACAGATTTACCAAATCAACCTTGTGATCTATGGAGGATATATTGGGTGGTCAAGTTGTTCTCAAATCCAAGCTGCCTGCTTTAGGCATTTGGTTGAATTAGTTGTATGGACTAAACTTTGTGTATATTCTTGTACTGTATATACTTTCTGTATAAACAAAAGATTTGCTTACATCATCATATGCTTACCAATGTTCCTTTATTTAAAGGCTCTGAAGAGCTTCAAATATAATATGAATTCTCTTTCCTTCCAAATCTGATTCTCTAGTGGAATTCTTTTTATGTATGTATTGCAAGAACTATGCTCTTAATGAAACAAAAATAACTAAACTCAGGGAAACATCTTCTAGATCCCTCGCAAATCCAATTCCCAACTTAGCTTTTGCTAGGCCTATTCTAAGAAGCTCTGGGTGTGGGAGGAAGAATTATTATTTAGTCTTTCTCCTTAAAGGAACTGTAAAATCAAGCCATACTTGTACTTCAATTCCCTTGGTAACCCATTTGTTATGTAGCTTGTGAATTAAAAATACATGAAGGTTTTAGCTACATAAATACTATTCTAGAAACCCATTCTTTCTCCACTATTGTTTAGACAGGGTAGTGTGACCCCACAAAACATTGGCTGGGGGTATTTTATGGATTTTTATATGTATAATAAAGCTTGTATTGCAAGATTGATGGGTGTTTTGCATTTCTAAGAAAGTCAATTTCCTGGTATATGGGGAAAGAGGACCTTTCATGGCAGTAAATAATTGAATGACATAAAATTCCACAGGCTCATGATGGTTTATTTAACTGCTGATCATGTTTTAACCTGTTAACAGGGAGGATATTTTCGATTGAAACCATTCCTTGCTTAACTAGAGTGGGTAAATGCATGATGTCTTAGAAAAATTGGCGAAGCAGGCATTTTTCTTTCTATTTTAGTATTTCTAGACACATGCAGCATAGTCCTGTTTTTCTTCTTCTAGCCACATCTGTCCTAACAGCATTACATTTTAAAGTATAATGTTACCCTTTCCATCACTATGACTGCTAACTTTATCATCTGTGAAAACTTCTCCACAGGTTGAGTCTCTTCAGAATTAGTGTTTTTTTCTTAACCAAGCCTCTCTGTCTCTCTCTCTCTCTTTCTCTCTCTCATTCTTTTGTTTTTATTTTCTTTTTTTATTATAGTACTTGTCTAAGGATAGAAATTTTGCATACTTTTCTTACACACTGTATAAGCAGTATGTATCATGCACCAATATATTTATTCCTTACATTTATCCCTTGGATAGTCTTAAGAGAGGTAGAGTAGTCAAAATACAGCACCCTCAGGAGGATTCCAAGGACACAGAGTCAGTGTAAGGTGCTTTTGTTATTTACACCACAAAATAATGTTATTAAAAGTCAGTTCTAGAGAAAAATGCTCCTAGGATTGTATTGCATTTCTGTCATTACCTTGAAGAAAACAAGTACAGCTGGGGTGAGTTTTGTTGCCTTAAGGCCTTGGGTTTTTGATAGATGAGAAGGCTCTATCTGTATTGTGGGGTTTATTGATAAATGTACTATTGTTCATGAAAGAGCAGTATAATGAATGGGCAAAAAAATGTTACCTAGAGCATCACTGAAAAACATTAGCCCAAAGGGTATGTTATAGGGTGGGTGGTAAAATCATAACTCAAAGCCAGTATAGTGATGCTACTGTGATGCCACCTTGAAGATGTTTAATGTCTATATTATATGCCATGGAGAGAAGATGGTTAATGTTTAAGAGTCATCTTTTTCATCCCTCTGAAGTTGGGACCACTCTCTGCAACTAAATTTAAGAAATACATTAGAATTTTAAATTATTTCACATTAACTGTAACCACTCTGAGGTTACTTGTTCAACCATTTCCATTCTATTTTTCCCCAGTTTGTCATCCAGCTTTATGGGTCTTTTAAACTCCCCTATAGTTCCCTAATATAGTATAAACTTCTTTGAGCATTGTAACCAAATTCCTATTGTTCCACTCTACCATTTGTTACAATGCTTTGTACCTGTAAGATATTCAATATGGAACTGGGTTGTGAATCTAGTCTTTTAACTGCTGAGACATCTCTCTTGTCCTCAATAAGGATTTTTAAAAGAGCACATAAAATTGGAATACTTTTACAATGTTAGGAAATGATAAGGGAATAAACTTTTATAGTTAATACTACTAATGTTTTATTAATGATTGAAAAATGTCATAGTTGTTCATTAAATGCAGACCTTTGTTGTTTTCATAGTCGTATCCTCTAGTACTTCTGTATTTTTCCTCCTGGAGAGCTCACTGTCTTGCATAATTTCCATCAATCATGTAAGTAGAAATGTCTCTTTAACTTAGACTGTGAGGCCTGACTTCTCTTCCAATTTCTGCTTGCATTTATTGCTCTGACCTGTCATTCAGCTATGTTCCGAGTTCCTATCAGAGTTTCTCCTCTTACTTTTTATATTACTGTTTATCAGCTTGTAAATACATTGGATTTTTAACTTATTGGCTTACAACCTGTTTGACTAATTCACTCCATTTTGTGCACCAATTTCTTGAATAAATCTACTTTCTCTTCTCATTTTAACCAGTTGAGACATGATTGTGAACAATACTCACTTTGCAGAATCTTTATTTGTCGTTCTAACTTGGTTCAGTTATTTTCCCAGATAATAATTTTGGCGATCATTTGTGGAAGACAACATAGAGGGTATATTGGTCTCTGTAGGCTGTACAATTTCTACTGAGACTATTCAATTGTCTCTGCAATAAATATATTTATACTTATATGTGCCTTTGCATATACACATGTATATGCATGATAAATAAATAAATTAGTAAGCTTTATAGCAATAGAGAACTTGAATTAATAATCTCACCTCTAACACTAAAGTTACCCCCTTTAACCTCAGTTTACCAATCTATAAATTTGGCATAATTATGAACTTAGGGCATTGTGGAAAGTTTTAGTGAGTTAAAAAAATTCTTAGCCTAGTAAACTAGTATTGCATTAAGTAAATAGCACATATGACATTATTAAATTCAACAGTCAAAACAAGTGCCTTTATTGAAGAGCTCTGCATACCAGGAATTTTTCCACTTGTAGGGTCTAGAAAGATGCCTACACATTCCTTGCCTTCAAAAATCCCATAATCTGTGAGGAGAGGACAACCTTAGGGGGTGGTTACTGGTAGAGAAATGAAAAATAAGGACAAGTATTCTTACAAATACATGCACATATACTTCTAGGAGCCAGGGAACTCTTACTCCAGAAGACAGTATGGCAGAGTTTAGACTGGATCATGAGGGAATAGTAGGAGATAATCACCAGGAAGAGAAAATGGGAACAGATTTCCAGGTAGAGGAAAGTAGAAACAATGACATGTTATTAGAGCAAATATGCTTGGGGACAGTGATAGTAAGTCCAGTTAAAGAGCAGTAAAGCTAGACAGGAAAATTAGCCTGGTAGTGAGGGGCTGGCCAAAGGAATTTATTTGCATATGGAGTTGTGATATATCCTAATGTTTCATTTAAAAATATTTTTATTTATTTTATTTTATGTGTATGAGTGTTTTGCTTGCATATATGTACATATATCATGTGCATACTTGGTGCCTGCAGAAGTCAGAAGAAGGCATCAGATCCCCTGAAACTGGAATTATGGCTTTGAAAATGGCAGGTAGTGGGAAATGGTCTTAAAGAAATTAAATTCTTTTAATAGTGAATGAGCCATTTAGAATTTATTACATTTCCTATTGTTAATAATAGTATTTTTTGATTTAATTTTTCTAGATAATAGAATGACAGTTTTGTTAATGAATTCTTTATGGATAAAAATTAAAGGGGAATGGAAATATCTACTAATATAAAGAAGACAATTGAGCCCTGGAGAAATAAAATATCCAATGCTTATTTCTCTGAGAATAAAGGGATTTTTTTGTCTGCTGGAAGAAATTTTTATGGATTTATAAACCAAATGAAACTTCCTTGATAATTCATTACTGATAAATCCTTGCTGTCTTTGCTACTCTACATTTCTTGAATATCTTTATTTTATACGAGATTGGCGTTTACTTAGCTATTAACCTTAGATTCCTGAATGTTTGTCTTCTCTTGTCTTTATCCCTATTAACTCATATTACCCAGGATTTTCTTTTTCTGTTCTCTCCTCTCCAACTCTATAGAAGTTGGAAGGATTTCAAATCTCCATAATTTCTAACGTAAACTCACTTTGTCCTAATTGATAGATCATATTTGTCTCCACCACCATCCAATTCATCTTTGATGTGCCATCAGTCACCTTTCTCTGATGGAACTGTCATACAACAGCCTCCTGTTTGCAAGCCTTCATAATGAAGCTCAAGGATGGAGCTATGTGGTAGACTATTGTGTAGCAATTGAAACATTCCCTCCTGAAACAGGGAGGGAGGCTCACAAGACCCAGGAAGTAAACAAACTTACAACTTTCAGAAGGCCCCGGAACTTATAAGATTCATAAGGCCCCTTTCCAAGGTTATCTAAACAGTAACACTTGCTGGGCAAGGAGACTCTCCCACCGGCACAGCTGCCTGCACGCCATGCAAGGAACTCCAGAGATGCCGCTTTGATGAGTCGTCGCCCCGTGCTGTAGTGGGCTTTTTGGTGATCAGCTGGCTGTGAGACATCCCTGCTGTTACTGGTAAGTAACCCCTCACCCATACTCCCATAAGTAATATCCTGACAACTGGTCATCTGCTAAATTACACTTGGGTGCGACGGCTTCTTTGCTGTTATTGGTTCGCCCCATCTGAGGCGAACAGACTTTTGTCCAGGAAAAGTCCCACGACACAGATTAAAATTCTTTGGCCCTTGAGTCATTGAGCACTGGGGGTTCTGTGTTCTCTTATATTGCATGTGGGTGTACTTTGTTAGAGTTTTCATGAAAAGTCAATATGAGTAACGTAAAGCTGTTCATGTTTCTTGGCTTATGAGTTAAGAGACTGGCTGTTTGTAATTATTGTTTCTTGGACCACTTTCTCTTGGGATACTCCCTCTTGAAACACGGTTATAGTTATACAAACTGCAGGCCACTTGGAAAAGTCATGTGTATGTGTTCCAGTTGAAAGCTCCAGATATGTTCTCAGTGTCAATTAATGGCTGTGGGGTTTAGCAATCTTGAAACCTCTAGGCCAATAGTTGCAGTTGATGGAGATTTCGTCTGAACTACATTCTCAGCCAACATTTGACTGTAATATCTCAGGGCACAAAAGTTCAGAAAAGAACCAGCAGTGAGCCCAGTCCAAAATAATAATAATAAATGCAGGGCATATAAAAAATGAACTAGATGCTAGGCATGGTGGCACAAGCCTTTAATCCTAGCACTCGGGAGGCAGAGGCAGATGGATCTCTTTGAGTTCGAGGCCACTCCGGCCTACAAAATGAGTCCAAGATAGTCAGGGCTCTGTTACACAGAGAAACACTGTTTCAAAAAATCAAAAGAAAAAACAAAACCAAAACAACCTCCAAACTGCAAACAGGACAAATAATACTGAACTATTGTTCAACAGCGCAGTTTTAAGCTGGGTTGTTTTTCAGTAGTAGATAACTGAAAAAAAACTTGGCTTAAAGTGTGCTTTGTTCTCTGCTGACCTGCTTTTAACTATCATTTTACAGTTATCCTACAAGCACACTATTTAAGCCAGTCTTCAAACAATGAGCTCTTTTGTGACTGGATGTTGCTCATGTTGTGCTTTTCTTAACTACACCTTTTTTTTTCTACCTAGAGCATTCTTCATCATGACTCAGCTTCTTCATTCACTTCCGTGAGGCTATCTTCATCTTCTTCTAGGTAGAATTAGTTTCAGTCTTCCACTTAGCTCCCATTGCACTTTTAGACCACAGTTCTTATTAACGTAAAACTGTTCTGTGGTTTTAGTCCTTATTCCTCCTGGAGAGTAGTGATCATGTTTTATATAAGCTGTGGTTCTTGGATGTAACTCTTGACAGAGAGTTCATGGTACATTTCTTCCCTTGTCTCTGTGTGCCTGTGCATGAACACACATGTGAAATGGAAACATGTATTTGTGGGTCTAATGTGGGTTGAATATATTAGGGTGTCTGATAATTTGCTCTTTTCTTTTTAAGGAAAATTAAAATTCAATGATTTGATGTATGATGCCAGAAATTCTCCAGGGGAGTTCTAAGGAGTAGATCCTCAACATAAAATGTCAATCAAAGCAAAGAAATTTCACAGATTTTAGAGGTTTGTTTTGATTAGATATGTACAAAAATCAGTGTATATGGAGACATATGCATGCATATATAACTTACACATAGTATTAAATCAACTCTGTGACTTACTTGTCTGATGATTCCCTTTACCTCTCAGCCCCATACTGTTTTAGTCACATAAGGTCTGCTGCACTTCTTCCCATTCTCCTGGGAAGCTTCTGTTTAGCAGAGAGTGACTCTAACATATGGTATCCACATTTTCTAAGGACAGACACAAGGGTAAAACTATGATATAAGTCTTTTAAACTGTGGAAGCCGAGTATGTCTTTTCCATTCCCTTCCATATAAAGTCCATTATCCAGAATTTATCCCATGGTCTTACCTGCGAGGGGACCAGGTACATAAGAAGAATAAATAAAGGAAACATGTAGCAAGTTTGGTGAATACCAGTAATTTCTCCTCCTCTTCGTTTCTGCAAATGACTCTGAAGTTTACATTTTAAATACTGCTGGATCAGATATTTGGTAAGCACTTTTGAAACAATGTAATAAATAAAATTTGATGCTAATTCCTGATAGGCTGGATAACTTCTAAAAATTCCTCAACCAACATTATACTGTGGGCAGGAAATTTATTCTCTTAAGAAATGGAACTGATATATGACATAAGACATGGTTGACCAGCAATGTGCTAAAAGTTGGTAAAAACATGTATTATTCTATGGTTGATTTTGTAATATATGACTCTGCCCTATGGTCAAATGTGTGTTTCTCATCAAGATTTGGCTTTTTAAATAACTGCCCCATTGACCATGTTTATTAGCAGATTGCATGAATATGTGTAGATTAGCTTACATTTTGTTGAATGAGGCGTGTATTTAGGCGACAGAATGTTATCAAACTCAAGAACGATCAAGCCACTCTCAGTAGTGATGGCAATGAGGACCTGGACAATGCTGAGAGTCAAAGTTATTTTCTTTTGGTTGTGACATAATTCCTCACCACTATATCTTTTTCCTCCCTTCCTGTCAGTTTTCTGTATTTCTCCAATTGTCTATTAACCAATATAAAAGCATCTGCTCCATGCCATCATGGTTTTTTCATGTTAGCAAAATAATAGACACTATCTACAGTACTTGTGAAACAAATCCCATAATAAAATATGGGCATATTTCAAAAATTAAGTATGGAGAGAAAAATTTCATAAATAGGGGCAAAATTGAAAACAGTCTGAGAAATTTTCTCATGCAAGAGGTAACAATATGGAACCTGTTATTCCTCTATAAAATGTACACACTCTTGTAATGTGAGCTAACTGAAAGCACCTAAACAATATAGTTTAATTAGACTAAGGTTCACATAAAATGGTAGTCTTATTAGTCTTTCAAAATTATTTGGCTTCTGGTCTGGGCCCAGGAACTGAGCAGATCCAAGATGGCAGCTCTGCCCCCAATCACACAGAACCCAGAGGAAGTGGGGCTCCCAGGAACTCTAACTCTGGCAGTATCTTAGGCAAGCTGAGCAGACCTGCGCGAACCTCTGATGTCCTGGAATTCCATCTGGATTCAGTGAAGACACAGCATCAGAGGATTGTCAATTTGCTCTTCCCC
Source organism: Arvicanthis niloticus (assembly GCF_011762505.2). Lineage (NCBI taxonomy): Eukaryota > Metazoa > Chordata > Mammalia > Rodentia > Muridae > Arvicanthis > Arvicanthis niloticus. The sequence goes on along the minus strand of NC_047679.1, from coordinate 47,447,306 downwards.
CACTCCTCTTCTAATATCTCAACGCCCATAATCAGCTTGAAGAAGTTAATGAAGAGTCGGAGCCCCTATTCCCTGAGCTTGGGGACTGAGGTGGTTAATATTGGGCTGTCTTTCTAGGGAAAAGTAGTGGTTTTGGTGGAACAGGGAGGATTAACTAGGATTTATTGCATAGCCATAACCTACTGGTAGAAATATGTACAATTGTTATTAAGATGAAGTTATAATTTCTTAAATGGTACAAAATTTACTTTGATTTCAAATGTAAGGTTTTCATTGGTACGAGTTTCTTATTAATATAAAAGTGAGATGAATATTGTTACTGTCATAGGCATTATGCCTGTATAACACATTTAAGAATACAAGACTTAGACTCAGTCCATCTTTAACTTTTCTAACTGATTTGAGATGGTTAGCCTGTGAGTTAAGGGACTATAGCAAATTCATGGCTTTGAGTTTATTGTTAGGGTGTTTTCTATATTTTATTTAGAAATAGCTGAGAGGAGTTAACAGACAACAGTCCAGATTGCCTTACATAAATAGTTGGTTTTCAAAACATCAGAAATCCACAGAAGTGACATTACAAACATTTCTATATTAATGTTCATTTTGATTAGAGACCTGTCTGCTCCTGACAGCTTCCTGTCTTGGATTCTAAGAAGAATTTGAGCATCTTTGGAGTTATTCCAATTGTGGTGAGTCAGCCACTAGGCAAGAATTGCCTCTTTCCATCTACAGACAAATCACTGTCCTACACTTGCAGAATAGCCGACTGATTATATCTGCCAAGACAGAGTAATCAGCCCTTAATAATTCTGCATCACTAGGTCTGTCAGATGATCCTGGGCCAGAAGGCTGAAGATCAGATGCTCCAATGTTCTGTAGTATAGGGACTGTCCAGGTGTTCAGCGGTCTCTATAAATTGGCTATGTTTTAGAAGCTATGCTTAGTGCTTCCCATAATTTCAGTTAACTCAGTCATTCTGGATTTCTGATGGGGTTGAGAACTTATAGTCTCATAGCCAATCCTTGCTATTTACTTTGAGAGAAAATATTTGAGAGAATGGTTTTCAGCTGACATTCATTCTAAAGCCAAGAAAAAAGCCAGGTTCAGAACTAAGTCTTTTAGTCAGGAGAGGTGACAGAGGTTATGGTTAGTCAACAAAATGATGGACTGGGTATTAGGTCTATCTTGCACCTTACTGACATAAATTGGTATAATTATGTTCTAACTGTATTTTGAGAGAAAAGTTTTATTTTAACAGGAAGGGTGATATGTAGGAGGAGCTAAGGTGGGAGGAGTAAGGAGAGGAGGAGTAAGGAGAGGAGGAAGAGAAGGAGAGGAGGAGCTAGGTGATGAGAGAGAAAGAGAGAGGGGGGCCAGACATGGAGGCGGATATTCACATGTCTCAGCCAGTCAAAGATAGTTGATATATCTAGGTTGGGTATTAGGTTACACTTCTGATTGATATTGAGCATTACCAATTTTATAAAGCCATTGGTTAACATTAAAAAAATTGTATGAAAGCAAAAAGGAGAAGGGGATTTGGGATAGGGGTTTTCTAGGGAGGGGAAATGGGGAAAGGGGGTGGTATTTGAAATGTAAATAAAATATCCAATTAAAAAAATAAAATTATTTGTATTATTTTGGGGAGTTGTAATTATATATTTCCCCCTTTACATTTCTCCTTCCAAACCCTCCCTTATACGTCTCCTTGGTCCCTTTCAAATTCATGGCTTCTTTTAAATTACTTTTTTACATACATATATACATATATATTTTTAAATACATAAATATGCTCTGCTCAATACAATGTTACTTGTTATTTGTGTTTTCAGGGCTGAGCACTTGTTATTGGATAAGAGAACCATGTGCTGTTCCATGGCTCTCAGTTTTCCTTTGTTGCCTGGCTTTGATGTTAGATAATTATACATGTTCTGTATGTCTTTAATTTTACATGTTCCTGCATTCAAATACAAAATATGGCTTTTCCCTTCCTCTTACTGTTTCTGATACGCTGTCATGTAGCTTATGAAATCCAAGTCTCTGTGAGCCCCTTTGTTCTCAGGTTTCTTGTGGTGTCTTTATGACAAAGTATTGTCGAAAGTTTAGACACTAACCACCTCAGTAGCTCAGTTCACTGAATGCCTTATTTGTGTTATCTCTGTAGTAATTGTAGCAAAGAGGGTCAAGGAGAGGAAATGGTAAGTATAGAAACATCTGGGTCTCATTGTGTAGCTGCAATCAGTGCCTTCATTAATCTTTGAGATCTTCACCCCTATTTACTAATAAACACTGAGTTCACTAAGAGTAACACAGCAATCAGAGTTAAGTGGCAAAGTTAATTGGAATCCAGCAGTCTCTCATATTTTCAGACTTTTGCTATTGCTTTGTGTTAAGCACAGAAGTACTTAATAATCCTGTTTATTTTTTTAATTTTTTACTTAATAGGAGCGAAGGGGAGTAGGCATATGAAGAAGGGCAGGGGAGGGTAATGGGGGCTGAATATGATCAGAATGCATTCTATAACCATACATGTAATCATTAGAGATAAGTTTTAAATAGGATCAGAAAATAAAATGGGAGATTAAGAGAAGTTTTAAAAACAAGGAGGATTTAGATCTTGTTATTCCTTTTATTTTTCCTTAAGATACAGTACTTCAAACATGTAAGTTGGGAGGAGGAAGGATGGAGAGTTCCTTTGCTCTTTGCATCCTTATGAGTTTATAGAGACATTAACATTCAGTAACCACCTATTGAATAATGAAAGAAAGTAGGTGAAACAAGAGTAACATAAAGGGCTGAAGCCTGATATTCTTCTCAGTTTTTCCTCCATTCATGATATGATTTAAGTTTCTGAGTTTCTTTGAAGCTCAGAGCTAATACCTTCAGAGTGGAAAACACAGGGGCTCTAAGTTGTTTAGGTCAAAGGGTAATACTAATAAGCACATTATACTGTTGGAGTCAGCAGGTGCTAATTAAATAGGTAAAGATGGTTTAAAAAAGACTTTAAAAGTATCCTTCTTGGTCTGTCCCATGTATGGCCTCTGGTTGGTGGCTCAGTCTCTGTGAGCCCCTATGTGCTCAGGTTTCTTGTGGTGTCTTTGACCTTTCTGGCTCCTTTAATCCTTTCTCTCCCAACCCCCATTTCCAAAAGATTCCCTGAACCTCACCTACTGTTTGGCTGTGAGTCTCTGCATCTGTTTCCATCAGCTGCTGGATGAAGCCTGTCATAGGACAGTTATGTTAGGCTCCTGTCTGCAGGTATAGCAGAATATCATCAATGGCATCTCTCTCGTGGCATGGGTCTCAAGGTGGGCTAGGCATTGGTTGGACTTTCCTTCTATTTCTGTTCCATCCTTATCCTTGTACATTTTGTAGGCAATACAAATTGTGGGTCTAAGTTTTTGTGGCTTAGTTGGTGTCTCCGCTGGAAGTTTTGACTGGTTACAAGAAGTAGCCATTTCAGGTTACATAATTCTATTCATTCTCCTGGCACTCTAGATTTCTCTCCTGTTTCTTCCCATACCTGGTCTTGCCCTCCCCCTTTTCCCTCTCCCTCTCCCACCTAGATTCCTCCTTCTCTTTACCTCCTGTGAATTTGTTACCCCTTCTAAGTGAGTCTGAAGCATCCACACGTTGGCCTTCCTTCTTAACCTTCATATGGTCTTTGAATGGTATCATGGGTATTCTGAACTTTTGGGATAAAATCCACTTATCAGTGAGTAAATACCATGTATGTCCTTTTGGGTCTGGGTTACCTCACTCAGGATGGTATTTTTTAGTTCCATCCATTTGCCTACATAGTTTGTGAAATCATTGTTTTTAATACCTGAGTAGTATTCCATTGTGTAAATGTACCACATTTTTGTATCCATTCTTTCATTGAGGGATATCTGGGTTGTTTCCAGCTTCTGGCTATTATAAATAAGGCTGCTATGAATATAGCAGAGCATGTGTCCTAGTTATGTGTTAGAGCATCTTTTGGGTATATGCCCAGGAGTGGTATAGCTGGGTCTTCAGGTAGAGTTATTCCCAATTTTCTGATGAACCACCAGATTGATTTCTAAAGTGTTTGTACCAGCTTACAATCCCACCAACAATGGAGAAGTGTTTCTCTTTCTCCACATCCTTGCCATCCTTGAGTTTTTGATATTAGCCATTCTGATTGATAGGAGGTGGAATCTCAGGGTCATTTTGATTTACATTTCCCTGATAACTAAGGAAGTTGAACATTTCTTTGAGATTCCTCAATTGAGAATTCTTTGTTTAGCTCTGTACTTCATTTTTAAAATTGGGTTATTTGTTTTGCTGGCATCTAACTTCTTGAGTTCTTTGTATATTTTGGATATAAGTCCTCTGTCAGATGTAGAGTTGGTAAAATCTTTTCCCAATTTTTAGGTTGCTGTTTTGTCCTGTTGACAGTGTCCTTTGTCTTATAGAAGCTTTTCAATTTCATGAGGTCCCATTTGTCAATTGTTGATCATAGAACCTGAATCACTGGTGTTCTGTTCAGGAAATTTTCCTCTGTGTCAATGCATTCAAGGCTATTTCCCCCATTCTCTTCTATTAGAGTCAGTGTATCTGGTTTTATTTGGAGGTCCTTGATCCACTTGGATGTGAGCTTTGTACCAGGAGATAAAAAAGGATCAATTTACATTCTTTTATCTGCGACCACCAGTTAGGCTAGCACCATTTGTTGAAAATGCTGTCTTTTCCCCACTGGATTGTTTTAGCTTCTTTGTCAAAGGTCAAGTGTCCATAGGTGTGTGGGATTATTTCTAGGTCTTCAGTTTTATTCCATTGATCTACCTGACTCTCTCTGTACCAATATCATGCAGTTTTTATCACTATTGCTCCCTGGTACAGCTTGAGGTCAGAGATGGTGATTCCCCTAGAAGTTCTTTTATTGTTGAGAATTGTTTTCACTATCCTGTTTTGTTTTTTGTTTTTTTGTTGTTGTTGTTGGTATTCCAGATGAAGTTGAGAATTGCTCTTTCTATCTGTTTGAAGAATTGAGTTAGAATTTTGATGGGGATTGCATTGAATCTATAAATTGCTTCAACTTTTAAAAACTTATTCTTTGAGAATTTTATGCATGTATTTTATGAAATACAATCATATCCATTCCTCCTTTTCTCCTTATAACTTTCTTCCAACCACTCTCAAAATATTCTCCCTGCTTCATGTGTCATCCTCAAGGAAAAAAAAGATCAACTCAGTCTCTTTAGTATGGCCTATGTGCCTGTTGGATGAGGCCATCCACCAGTGACTGCATCCCCAAAAGTACAATTATTCTCTTTCCTTTAGTTGCTATTAACTGTCAAGAGTTGCTTATGTGTTATGTCATAGCTGTTAAGTGTGAGGCCTTATGAGTACCTTCCCTACTAATACTGAAATTTTGGCTGGATTGAATTTATATGGGTCTTGTGTGGGTAACTGTAGCTGTTGTAAGTTCATGAATGCAATAGCTGTGTCATGTTCAGAAAACAGCATTTTAAAGCTGCATGTGCTCTTCAAAATTTATTTAATATTTAAAGATTTATTATTTGTGTGTATGTGTATGTACATGTGGGTGCCTATAGAGGCCAAAAGATGACATCAAATTCTCTGGAGCTGAAATTATAGCCAATTGTGAGATATATGTATTAGATAGATATCTATAGATGTCTTTTGCAAGAACAGTAAATGCTCTTAACCTTTGAGCCATCTTTCTCCTCCTTCTAATTTTATATAAGTTGAATATCAAAAATAATACAGAAATTATCTACCTAGAAGTTTATTCCATTACTTTATATAATAAATAGTTACTAAAGTTCTGGCATTTCATACTGCTAGTATTTAGTTACAATTTGAGGAACTCCAGAGTAAGAGCATTTGCTGTATCTTACCCTTTGAATTACAAATGAAATCATCCAGAAGAAACCTGGGTAGGCTTAGGTAGGTAAGGAGTAGGTATTGAAAATGTCCTCTAGGGCCACCCAGAACCCCCTCTGACTGGCGATCTGAATTCTTGCTTAGGCTGTGAGGCTAAGCATTGCAAGGGAATATAAATAAAAGTTAAAAATATGTTTCTGGGTTCCCTGAGGGACAAGCCTGAGTGCATAGAAGTTGATGTCAAAAGTATCCCCTCTCCAGGAAAAAGACATCGGGATGGGTTTGGCCCTCATGCCTCACTGGACAAGGACAGGAGGACCAGAGCCATTACAATGTCCCCTTTAATTACTGGAGGTCAAACCTCTATCCCTGCCTTGGCAAGATTAGAATTGCCAAGGCCCTTCTATACTTGGAGAAGGGAGGAGACGTCAGGGGCAGCCCTGCTTATACACTGAAGGCCTAAAATCATCCATAAGCCTAAAATCAGCAATAGGCCTGACATACATGCCTGCTAACACAAAGTCTTGGGTCTTTGTGAAAAAACACTGAAACAGATGGCTATAAGCTATTATAAACAGGCAGCTTTTGTGAAAATTTACCAGCCTGACTAGTCATAGACCTTGTAAATAGGCAGCCTTGGCAGGCAGTACCAATTTAGATAAGGAAAAGTGAATCATAGGCAGAGTCATAGTGACCTGTCCCCTGAACCTTCACCCAGTTGGTACCCTGTTCTGAAAGATGTCTGTCTGTACTCCCCTTGAACACCTATGCTCCTGTGTCATCCCCTTCCCCACATCCTGCCTTTTTGTGTTTATAACCCCTGTGTGAAAAAGTAAAAATTATGATTTGATTAAAAAAATAAATTTTAAAAAACTAACCTCAAACTCACAAAAATATAAAACTAATAAAAATGGAAACTTTTCATTAAAAAAAAAAGAAAGTGTCCTCTAAGGAACTCTTCAAAAGTTTAACATGTTGTAGCCCTGTAATTTCCCCGTTTCTTAAGAACATAGAAGGTGAATCAGAAACAGGGTAATATAAACATCTTCCTGATCGTTATTGTTGCCTATCTCTGGTAAAGACAATAATATAAAGTATTACAAAATCTTCTTACTTTAATTACTTAGTGTCTCATGTACCAGTCCACAAGGGATGAAGAAAATGACCCTAACTTGAGGGTTCTAGCCTTTCTGCCTCTTAGCAATACAAATTTCTATTAAATGTCATTGTTTAATAGTTAATATAGCTAATTCCTCTGCACCTTCCCTTTCCACAAATATTATTACTTGTTAGGATTTTTATACTTAATAAAAATTTGGAATAATTTTATTGAGTCAAATAATTACATTAAGATTCTAGTATTGTTTCATTAATATATTTTAATTTGGAAACATTTGAAATATGTTAAATATATTCAATCACTCAATCTTTTGTAGTGTCTCTCACAGAATTTTTCTTATTTTTTTATATGTTCTGGGCTGCTAGTGGATTGAAAATCATTTTGAAGCTATACTTGGCTTAATTCAATATTTTAGTTTAGTACAAATGAGTGATATAAGCAATAGGCTTTTTTTTTTCAGAAGAAGATGTAAGTATAGGCTTCTATAGCTGACTAAAACTATGAAGAAATGTAAAGATGACTTAAATGATAGTCTGTCTCTCTCTGCCTATTTCTATGAGGCAGGGCATCTGCCTGAATCTGGAGCTAGCATTTTCTCAGTTAAGACTGGAAGCCTCTGCAAATCCTGGTTTTTCCTTCAGAGCTGGTGTTATTGGCATAAACAGGATGTCCCACTTGTTACATGGTTTGCTGGATTCTCAACTCCAGCCCGCATAATTACACAGCAAACAATTTTAACCATGGAGTTATTCTTGACCATGCTCCAGCCTTCAAGTGTCACTTTTGAAAAGTTGGTATGTATTGATTTGCTCTACCCAATACAACAAACCACCAGAAAACATAAAGTATAAGCAACAAAAATGGAGTTTCTCACAATTAGAGCTGGTGGAAATCCATGACCAGGACTTCAAGGATCCAGTTCCCAGTGAAGCCTCTCTTCCTGGTAAATAGATGATATTTTCTTATTGTGTGCTCACATGACCTCTTGCATGTGAGGAGAGAGATAATCCTAATCTCTGTTTCTCTCATTAAGGACACCAATCCTATAGGATTGGGAGCCTGTTCCCATGCCTTTATTTAACTTTTACATTTTCTCATAGGCCCAATATCAAAATATGTCACGCTGTAGAGAATTTGGACTTCAATGTATCATTGTGGATCACCCAGTCTTTCACACTGTAACATTTGATTTACAAAGGGTTCAGCCTGGAACAATGCTGCCTACATCAGCAGAATCGTGTACATGAGATATTGTGAGAAATGTTGCAGGGTGTGTGAAACCGAAAGAACATCAAGGATAACTGTTAAGTCTCTACCCTGGGAAGCCAGCTGACCTTGAGTCATTACTGAGTATATGCCTTATTGTAGCATCTCAGTGAAGACAGTATGGTGTCAAGAAGCTTCTAGATGAAATTCTGTTCCATTCTGCTTTGATAGGTCTTGTTCTTCACATTGTATTATGTTTGCATCCTTTCTGTTTGGTCCAGAGTGTGAGAGTTTAGTGAGTGCTCCTATGTCTTGTTTAAGTTTTTTCATATCTCTCCCAATAATATCTGTCTTTATAGATGCCTACCACTTGAAAAAGATGAATAAACCCTTTGGCAGCAATAACAAAGATTTATTTCATTCTTTTGGGACAAGTTCTGGCCTAAAATTGGAAATTTTTCTGTACCATAATGTCTGCCATAGAATAATTTTGAAGACAAACTAACAGTAGACATATAGAAGAGTATAAAATACTATGGATCTCACTTGGCTCAATTTTTACTTTACTTGGCAAAGGTTAATGTAGTTTTCTGTTCATTGTTTTAACTATTATGGGATCATTTGTATAGGATCAGGGGATATTTTTTTGATAAGAATATCTCAAGATTTTCATGAAGTCAGGTAAACATTCTAAAATCGTCTTATAATTCAAGGATAAGAAAAAGATTTTCCATAAAAAGACAAAGAGTAAATATTGGAGAATTTGCAGGCCACAGGCCTTTACTGCAACAACAAAGCCTTGCTGTTGCTGTTCATGAAAAGCCAGAGCACACGGATGGATGCATGTGGCTGTGTTCCAATGAAACAGTATTTAATAAATAGGCTGACGGCCTGGTTTGGCTCTTGGATAGTAACTTGCTGATTCCTGCTCTAACACATTATGCAGAGAACGTTATAAATGTAATCAGGATTAGGAACTGGTGAGGTAAATGGATGGTACATGTGGTTACTCTGCTCAGAAAAACTGAAGTCCTGCAATTGTTAAAGGCCTCAGAATATTTAATGTACATTTTAGGAACTCAAGAAAATGTTGATGGGAGGAGAAGTGGGGAGAAACTTGGAGGAATAGAGGGAGGGGAAACTGTTATCAGGATATAATGTATGAAAAATAATTTATTTTTAACAAAAGGGTAAAAAAGTAAACCACTCTATATTATTAAGAGTTAAGTATGTTGAATATGCAGATTTGGGTGGTATATGAACTTAGAGAAGTTTCTAAATGTTATTAGAAGTTTCTAAATGTTTTAGTCCATGTACATTTTTGTACAATTAATGGGACATTAGTCACATATATGTTTGTGACATATAACCTACGATGATGCTTTAACCTAAGTATACACTATGAAAGCCACGTCTTTTTTGTTGTTATTGTTGATTGAAAAGCAATCTCATGGAGCATGCAAATATTCAACATATAGGAACTAATGATATTATGTTTAATACTATCACCTGGCCTAATCAATCATAATTTTTAAATCTAATTTTTAATCTCTCCCTTAGTTATTCTTTGGAGAAGAGTTAGATTGCAGTGAAGTTCACAGTAGAAGGCAAATACTATAACAGGGGACTAATGAAAGGAACCTTTCAAATTGGCTAAATGATCTGTGTGTATTCATAAGTATAATTCATGAATCCGAGGAGAAGGAGACACATCCAATAGAGCTCTCAAAAGCCTTTTATGGATCAATGTTTTATGACTATTATTTGTATTATTTCTTTTGTTGAGAGTGGTGCGTGTGTGTGTGTGTGTGTGTGTGTGTGTGTGTGTGTGAGCGCGTGCTGGTGTTCATGTGACAATCATATCTTCTTCAGTAACTTTTTATCTTGTTTTAAAGACAAAGTTTCCCACTGAACTTAGAGCTCATTGACTGACTGGATTTCAGGTGATAAGCTTCAGGGATCCTCCTTTTTCTGTCTCTGCAGTACTAAGATTACAGAGGCTTCACGGCACTCCCAGATTTGTAGGTAGGTTATGGGGATCTGAACTCACATCCTGATACTTGCACTGCATGGACTGATCCATCTCAGCATGTATTATTAGTTTTAATTTCCTATGTAGTCCAAAGAGCAGGGAGTAGCTGTATTTATGATAACTTGAGTCAGGATGTCTGAAAATGAAAATTTGTTAAGAAAAAAAAATCTCAGCATTCATCAATCTGTTTTCTCTTCCCCTTGCTGTTGGCCTTCCTAAACCCTCCTATTACTATCTCTGACATTTGTCATTTGTAGTTACAACTTGGCCTTCTACTTAGTTCATCACGGAAACTTGCTAGTAAAATCACTGAAGCCATTTTATTTGACTATTCACATTTCTTTAGGAAAAATAGAATCTTCCCTGGGTTGTTGAAAAAAAAAAAGGAAGCGAACGTCCAAAGCAAGCAAGCAAGCAAGACAAGAACAGTATTATTAACTAGGAAGTCACAGATTCTAAAAAGCTGTTTGGTACAGAATCACAGAAATTCTACAATAGAAATAACCTTAGTAATGAACTCTCATTTTTAGAAATATCCTTGGTTTTGGCACTGATTTTATAAAAAATAGCTGTACTTGATTGATAAACTTAGAAATGAACTTTGAATAGTTTTTATATCTAGGTTGGGTATTGGGTTAAACTTCTGATTGAGCATTACCAAACTTATAAAGCCTTTGATTAACATTTTAAAAAATTGTATAAAAGCAAAAAGAAAAGGGGGCATGGGATAGGGATTTTCTAGGGAGGGGAATTGGGAAAGGGGATGGCATCTTAAATGTAAATAAAATATAAAATAAAAAAAGAAATGAACTTTGAATAAACAGTGAGGTACTAGTGCTCAATTTATTTTCTTGTCAAGATCTTTAATAGTTCTCTCTCTCTGTGTGTGTGTGTGTGTGTGTGTGTGAGTGTAGTTGACTATTATGATAAAACCTATCTCATTAGCTGCCACTGTTTGACAGAGTACGTTTTTATCAGTGCCATTCATTAAACTCACCAGAGCAGTCATTTTAATCAGGGAAAGCATACAGCCATTCAAATGAGAGAATACTGCTGGAGCTGGATTTCATCTTAATGGGCTCAAGAGAGGATACAAAACCTCAGGATTTCTATTAGCCTATATGCTTCATTAATATTGTGACTGAGAGTGTCAGTACCCAGTTTTAAAGCTACCAGTGTTTAGAACTCATCTTGAATAGATAAGACAAAAGGGAAAACAGGCTCATTCAGCAACACATAGATTTCTTTATTACGGCATCAAATCAAAAGCATATCAAAAACATATATCATGTACAGCATCATAAATGTCTTTGGCCCTTTCTTTTCTTTATAAGTTATTATTATTACATGTGTGAGAGTAATAGAAAGAGAAGAAATAATAAGAGAAGGAGGAAGAAGAAGAGGAGGAGGAGGAGGAGGAAAGAGTGTGAATTAATGACAGCATGTGTGTGGAAGTCAGAGGACAACTTTTTGGAGTGTCTTCTCTCCTTAAATTGGTTCTGGGGATTAAACTTGCATTTGTGCAGCAGCATCTTTACCCACTCAATCATCTTGTTGGCCTTTTCCCTTCCTTTTCAAAGAGGTGACTGTAATTCTGCTATTTAATTTCCAAGAGACTCTCTGGTCATGTGATTTCTCTAAATGACACTCTCATTCACTGTAAAATCAGACTGATGATATCATGAATATAAAATTATATTCCACAATATCGAGAGTATTTCTGAAGCTTACAAGAACACATATTATTCTAATGTATATGTCAGCATATCAGCAGGGTGGCATGAGCTCAACTGAAATTGTCTCCAGTTTCAAGTTGAGTCTGGGTCAACAACATAGGCTCCTTATTCTTCTGATATCAGCATTCTGGGACATGTTTTCTTTTCCATAGTAGTGATTAAAAGAATAATTACTTAAGCCCCCTTTAAGACTTTGTATTCATCATGTCTGCTAACATCCTATCACACAAAGCAAGTCACACATTCAATATTAAAGGAATGAGGAAATATACTTTATATGATATAGGTAAGGTAGAGAGTAAATACTTTCTGATAGGTAATTTAGTATAATCTACCATACCTAACACCTCACTATAACTGAGCAGTCTCTGAAATTGGGTATCTTAATATCAGCTTACTAAACATTATATAACCTTATACTAAGAAAAGGCCCATACACCATGTATTAGCAGCTGTTGACGTAAATTACCAAGGTATTATTGCACATTATTATAGTGGGAGGCCAAAAATCAGAAGTATCTATTACAGTCTGGGATGTTTAAACTACTTCTTGGCTTTCCACAAGACTTTAAATTCAAGGAGAAAGCAAGCCAAGGGAAGAGGATTACGCTTGAACAGTCTTCATGATAAAATAGTAGTAATTAGTTTGAGCAAAATCCCATAATAGTTTTTCCCCCTCACTTTGCAGGAACTAAATGGCAGACAGATAAAACAAATTACTTTATTCGCTATAATTAGCAAGAGATTATAAGGTTCTGCCTCTGTTCTCCTAAGAGCACAAAGATCATGCCCTGTTTTTCAAAGAACTTTATGTTGCTTAATACCTAATACATCTGAAGTCACTGCAAAATGTGACAGCATCCTTGCGATGAACGGCTATCCCTACAGAGTAGCTGAGGCATTAGAAATGCTCACTGAATGAAGGGAGGGGGGAGCAAAACCATTGGGTATTTACTTTTTTTCCCACCTTTGTTAGCCTCCACATTGCATTTTTCTTAATGTAAATATGATATAATTACTAAGAATTGAGGTTTACATGGTACCAAAATTTAGGATTGTGAGCTAAAACATCATTGTGCATTTAAGTTCAGGGCATTTCATTCGAGAACAGTAGCATCAAAGAGAGAATTGTTCTCTTGATAAGAGGTCACAGGAAATTCAAATTAATTTCTAATCACAGATGACTCAGGAAAACAGTTCACATAATGTTTTGATTGAAGGACATTGAGACCTTCAGAAAAAGATTGCTTCCAACTGACAAAATTGAAGGCATCTGACTTTTGTAAATGGGGGGAAGATATCACAGGAATAAATACAGCTTCTATTTGGACACAGAGGTTATAAAATCTAGCTACATTAAATATGGTAGATCCTTAAAACAAGGAAATAGATCTGTTGACATACATCATTAAAAATCTTCTCTATTCAAATATTCACAGCAAAGGAAAATACACATGCATTTTCTCATTTTGAGGAGTTTTTTTCTTTAATGTAGAAAGTCTTTTTTAATGTGTAAAGTCAAATCTACGTAAGTTGTTCATTGTGTTTTAATTGTCTACAAGGAGTTACATTTAGAAATGATTTGTAATGCATTTTAGACATAAGTATCTACAAAGACACAAAAGCTTGTTTTCATTCAAAACCTCGTTCTTAAATGCTTTGTTCTTAAATGCTTTGTGTTAGAGATGTACTAGGTTGTTTTATTGAATAGATTTAGAAGTATAATATACACATCATAATGAAACAATTTGAGAAAAAAAGGAAATGTCCAATAGTATTATATAGCATTGGATATGTTCATCTTGTGTTTCAAGGAGTGAATCTATAAACAGAGCATAATTTACTACTAGACAGATGCAGTTGGCTTAAAGGTAAGTCCTTGAATTCACGGTCAAGTTCTCTTGCCATGTGTGTGTTTTATAAGCTTCCTGCTCCTTTAAACTGAACCAGAAGTTCTACCTACTGAATGTGGTTCTTTGTAAGAGTGAAATGGGATAGAGTTAATAAAATCACACCAAGTTCCAGGCCACCCAGAACTACACAGTGAGGCCCTGTCTGAAAACAACAACAACAGCAGCAGCAGCAGCAGCAGCAGCAACAACAGTAGCAATACCCTACACCCCCCTAAATTTTATTATTATTAGAGTAAATTGTACTGATAGGTTATCAGGAGAAACACAAATGGTATGGTAATAAAGGGAGCAGAGACAATAATCTAAATGATAAGAAAGTAAAAGTCCTATGTTTTATGACTAATAAGGTAATGCAAATAGAAACAATATTGTGTTAGCTAAATAAAAAGATGGATGCTATTTCCCATTCCCCCTTTAAAGAATTAGAGTTGTGATTGGATTCCATATTCTTTAAGAGTGAATTGATTCTGAGTCTCATTGTAAACCATTAAAATTCAATGTTCTTTTTCACTGATTTGAATATCTTGATGCAAATTAATTGATTATATATCATGGGGCCAAACTTCGTTTGAACTTGCTTCTGTGTATCTGTGCCCTGTGGTAGTGTCACCAGTACTCACTCACATTTGTTTGGCCTGGGAGATGTACTTCTTTTGCATTCTTCCCACAGCCTGGCCCAAGTACACCTTCAGATTTGAGACTGGAGGTCCAGAAGAGCAAAGAGATATGCACAATTGCTTTTTCAAGTCTCTGCTTACATCGGTCTTGCTATTATTTAATTGGCAGCTCTCTTACTTCTCCTTGTAGTATTTTCCTTGCAATAATTTTATACAAAGTGTCTTTAGAACATGGATCATATTTCCCTAAAGGAACAATGCTATATTTATTGGGGATGATTTTGACTTTTTCATTTTTCACTTGACAGTCAACCCATTAATTGTATACCATTAATGTAAACCCCTTTCCACTAGATCCTTCATTTAACCTAACTAAGCAGCCCTTTTTCAGTCTTTGCTCTTCTGTTCCACCAGTGCCATCTGTCACTACTAATTTTATATTCTACATTCTTGGCAACTGTTAAAACAAAAAATTCCTAAGTTTGAATATGCAACGTTCTTCTTTACCTCTCGGCCAATTTGTGTACTTTTACTTACCTGGAAAATATCAATCTCATCTCTCAACCCTAATTCCCATATTCTCTGCAGTTTTTGTTCTCCTTTATGTAACCCTCACTGTAGCTTGACTAAATATAACAATTACTAGTGATATTTGTGGTATTTGTTGAAATTGTATAAATACTAATACAATTATTTAAGCCCTTTTCTACAAAATTATCACAGATGTGTAAAGTTCTAAATCATTCTTTTACTTTCCTTTCACTTCAAGAAGCAAAGATGTTGTCTGGTGCAGAGAATGATTTTAAACACAAGTATTAACTGAATCAATGGATAATGATACTATGGTTTCTAGAGGAGTTGGAGGGAAGAAAGCAAAGGGGAGAAGTGATGAAATTCTACTTGATTTTTTTTTTTTTTTACAAAAGGATAATAAGCAACACCAAATGCTGGCAAGAAATAAAAGGTAAGATAAAATAATTTTAAGCTTTTAATTGATTGAAATATAAAAAAATTAGAGAAACATACTCAGCAGTTAAGACCACTTGCTGCTCTTTCAGAGGACCTAGGTTTGGTTCTCAGCATATACATGTTGGCTCACTACAATCTATAACTCCAGTTTTAGGGGATTTGATGTCTAGACTCTATGGGTATGCTAGGTGCACAGAAAATAAAAATAAGTAAATGGATCTTAACCTTTCAATAGATTGAAATCTGAAACAATTCAAATAAAAATTAAGATTAAAGTTCAGTAGGATAGTCATGATTTTACACTTGATTAACCAGTTGTTTAATTTAATTACTTCTGTGTTTGGATTTGTGACCCCTTCTAGAACTTCCATGCAAGGGTTTGTGTGGTGTGCCACTTGATTATCAGAATCTTAGCTTTGAAGCCAAATTTTGAGATTCCAACAAGATTTTGTAAAATATTTTGAAGTAAGTTTTACTATAGAGTACTTACATCCTCCTGCCTCCTACACACACACACACACCACACCACACACACACACACACACACACACGCACGTCGCGCGTGCGCCAGATAGGATCACATGTAGTGTAGGCTGACCTCACATTCACTATGTAGCTGCAGAGCAGATGATATTGAGCTTTTGATCCTATTGCTTCTGTCACCCCAAATGCATATATTAAGGTCATATGCCACCAAACCTGGTTTTATGGTGTGATATGAACTGACCCAAAGCTTATACATGCAAAGCAAGTACTCTACCAACTGAGCTACCATCCCTAGCCTGAAAATTTACATTCCTTTCCTTAAGTGTTTATTCTCATGTATTTAAATTTCATTCTCTGTACTCCTGCTGTATTACTCAATTTAGCCTCTTGGTTTTGTCTTTGGACCAAAGTTGCATTGTTTTTTTGTGTGCTTTCCAGGCCGATCCTGGGGAAACACTTGGTCAGGTCTTTGAGCAGAGGCATTCTCAGTTTAGGCTCTATTCTTTTAAATTAATTTGCATTTCCACAAGATGGAGCCTTTATAGTGGGAAGGCCTTGCTCTTAGGGTGTTTTTCCTATTGTTCAACTGTGGAGCACTAAATTTCTCTTTGTTGATGTTAATCTCTTTAACAAGTACTGCTGCCTCTATAGCCGCCTTGTCTGCAGCCTTAAATACATTACTTTTCCTATCAAAGGACACTTTTTTCATAGTTTTTGTTTCACTTGCTCTCCCTCCTTATAAAGCACAGAATAACCATGACACAGTGCAACTGCTGTCGTATTTTGAAGTTTCTTCCAGCAGAAAATTAGCCCATTACTTTTGCAATCAGCCTAATTCACAGTCTCAGGTCATGGGCAAAATGCATCCAGATTCTCTGCTGTAAGATAACATGAACTGATCTATTCCAGTCCCCAATAAGTTCCTCATTTTCCTCTGAACTCTCAGGAGCTAGGTTGCAGTTGGTAGGGTTTGTTGTTCTTTGTTTGTTTGTTTGTTTTCATTCTGGTCTTTCAAAGTGCAATCAGAGTGAGCAATAAATATCTGTTTACAATACTTTTAAGGCTTCTGTAGCCCCAAATATCATCCAAAAATCAGGATTCTCACAGGTATACCCACTTCAAGTTCCTAGAACCAGCTTTCTTAGCTAATTTGTTATTGAGTCCAAATATCTATCAGGAAGCTCCTTAGGAAGAAAGGTTTATTTGGACTTAGAATTTAAGAAGGAATACAAGTTATGATGGTGGGCAAGGCATGGTGGTAGGAACATGAGATAATTCTTGTCACGAGGTGTGTCTATCCAAGAAGTAGTGAGAAGATAAGTTGAACCAAGCTACAAAATCACAAGGATTAATCTCAAATGAATCCCTTATTCTTCCTGAGAGTGTCTATCTTGGAAAGCTTCCGGTAACATTCCAACATAGTGCCACCTGCTGGAAAACAGTCGTGATGCACTGAGTATTCAAACCACAACATGAAGTGGCTAAATGCCACAGAGGATTGAAAGCTAGTTCTAGAATCTGCTTGTAACTGCCACATCACTCTACTTTTAGCTTTATTGCATGGTTTCACTAAAGATGAAAAGCGTGTGAGGGTTGATGTATATATGGATATATGTGTGCATGCAGGGTTGTTTGATTCAACCTATGTGTCTGGAGAACAGACAAGTTGTTGGATATCTTCTAATACTTTCTTCCTATTCACTTGAAATAGATTCTCCCACTAAAGCTTGAACTTGCTGTCTTGTGCCTAGGTTGGTAGCCCAGAAGTGCTAGTGGTCTTTCTCTGCCCTCCTCTCAGCTCCACTCTTGTGGAGCACATGTGGGTTGTTGTTGTTCTTATGTGAGTGCTAGTGATCTGAACTCAGGTCTTTATAACTGAGCAGCAAGTACTCTTACCCACTGAGTGGTTTGGTCAAAGGCAGAGGTCTTCTGAGGTTATAGAAAATCTCCCGTTGCACATTTTTGTTGGTTTGTCTTCTCTAAAGAGTCATCTATATTCTCTGGAGTGAAGAAAATCAGCTCCAAAACACTGAAGTTCCTTGAAAATCAGTATTGATGTAGCAGCCTACATCAACCTTAAGAAGAAAAGTGAAACACATCTATTGTGGTCAGCATCTTGTAACACTGGGTAATAAGGCATTTGCTAAAAAGAAAACTACTTCCTTACTTATTTAAAACTGCTGACTCATTTCCCTCCATTGCTGCGACTCCACATGTTGTCTCTCTTGCATTTTCCATTTCTGAAACTTTCTTCTAGTTAAATCGACTCAAATATTGTAGTAAATATGTCCTATTGATATGAACTAGTAATGGATACTAGACATCTCTACATAAGACATTGGGACACACTGGAATAGAGGCAAGTGAGGAGAAAAATCAGATTGTCTAAGACCTCAATTGTGTGTACTTCACTGGAGAAAAGTCAGAAATTCTATTCTGTGATAATGTTGTACTCATCCTTTCCCCAAACCTTTTCAAACGAGATTAGGTTCCTCTTACTTTATTACTATAATAAAATGTACAGCCAGAATTCTGGAATGAAAGAACATGCTGCTATAGAAGCTGTAATAGAAGAAGCTATAAGTTAGGTGCCGGTCTGAAAAACTGCCATAAAGGCAATCTTTCACAGAGAAAACACCTTCTAATGGCTTGTAGCAGAACACACACCATTAGATATGAAATGACATAGATTCTGATTTTCAAAAGTCTTTAATATTTTAAACACACCATAGAACGTCATTAGTTATGATTGATATTTTATTGATGATAGCTAGTTAACCAGCTATTTTGAGGTAAACTCATTGCCTAATTAATGAGTGTCTTAGGGTTTCTATTGCTGCAATTAAATACCATAACTTGCCATCTGGAGAAGAAAGGATTTTATTTATATTTTGTCTTACAGCTTGCATTCTATCATTGAACAGAAGCCAGGGCAGGAACTCAAGGTGGGACCTTGATGCAGGGGCTTATAAAGGAATAAATGCTGCTTACTGGCTTGTTCTCTATGCCTTACTCAGCCTGTTTTGTTTTGCTTTGTTTTTGGCAACCTAGGATGGATGAACCACCTGGTGACTGATCAATCATCAATCAAGAAAGTGCCCTACAGACTTCCCTATAGACAAATGTTGTGGAGGCATTTTTTTGATTAAGATTCCCTACTCACAAATGACTAGTATGTATCAAATTGACATAAAATTAGCTAGCACAACAAGCATTATTTTTGAGTTTGCTATTAAACATTGAAAGGCTTTCTAATCATACTCTATTTTTCTCTCTTATTTCCCTTCCTGTCCTATCCACTTTTGCTTTAGAGTTAACTTTTCCTGGTGAGATGGAAAAAGCATGGTGACTGTGCCATCATTTCTTTTCTCAAATAAGAAACTGTGTTCTCATTATTATATGCAGTGTCAGTACAGGTTTCCTTTGGGAAAGAAGGACCAATGTCACAATTAGGGCCATGTCTCTGAATTTTCATAGTAGCACAAGGAATTTTTGTAATGTGACCCATGGACATCTTTCAACAGATGTTGTCTTTACAAAACCATCAAGAGACATTTCACACACATACTTTTATGCCTGCCTTCTTTGTCTACAGGAGCCTCAGTGAAATAAATGACAAAAGAGATTTTGCAAAGACAAGATACATTGTTTTAGCTTCGAATAAAAGGGACCATGAGACATTACACAAAAGCTAATATTATATTTAATGTAACATAATATATATTGATATAATTTCAGAGTAACATGCAGATTCGAGCCATATGAATCTTTTAATATGCCATTAAATAATTTTATGACACAGCAACAGCATTATAATGACATGTTACTGAGCATTTGTAAGGGAGGTATGTTTACTTTGTCTTAATCTCCATTTCATTCTCCTAAATCATGTCTCTGACTTGAGTAACCTATTATTTAGCCGACCTAGTGCTTTCATTGATATTGCTTAACTTGATCTTCAGAACAATTTAGCTTATGGGAAAGGCAGATAAAACTGTTTCCAATTTGCTAATATGAGAAGGAATCGCATAGAAGCTAAGTGACCTAGGGTATGTGCAGAGGTATGGGGGAAGGGGATGTGTCAGCAGGCCCATGCCAAGGCATCCCTTCCCCTTGAGGGACCAGTCACATGAAGGTATAGTATAGAACAGAGTTTATTCAGAACATGGGGAGGGGAGTTAAAAGGATAGTAGAGGAAGAGAGAGCAGAGAAGAGAGAAAAAGTAGAGAAGTAGAGGCTATCCTTGAGCACGTGGAGAGAGGGGGAAGGGAAGGGAGAAGGGGCAAGGGGACAGAGGGGGAGCAAGAAAGCAAGAGAGCAGATCAAGAGAGCAAGAGAGGGAGGAGGGGGCAAGCAGCTCCTTTTATAGTGGACAAGGCCTACCTGGCTGTTGCCAGGTAACTGTGGGGGTGGAGTTTAGACAGAATGCTAACAGACCCTATTTTGTATCTTGTATTGGCCAACTACTCCTGGGTATTGGGCCCACCCTGGAATATGGCTGATATACCCAATGACAGGCCACCTTTGCCATCAGGAATCAATTGCAAACAACATTTAGAGGTGGGACTTGTTTCTACTTCCGTGTCTCCTGTCGGGGCCTGTCTGGCTTGAACCTGTGCAAGTCTTGCCTGTGCTGCCACAGTATCTCTGTGTTCATGGGTGCATCAGTCCTGTTGTGTCTGGAAGACACTGATTCCTTGGAGCCACACACCACCTCTGGCTGTTACAACCTTTCTGCCTCCTCTTCCACGTAGGTTTCTGAGTCTTAAGATAGGGATTTGATGAAGACATCACATTTAAGACTGAGTGCTCCCAAGTTTCTGGTTCTCTCCTATTCTAGTTTCCTCCTAATCTGTTTACAACACTATATTTTATTTCCCCTTTATTTTATTTTCTCTCCTTCTGTCCCTTTCTGTCCAGGTCTTCCCACCCCTACCCCTTCAGGCAGACTGGCCTGTAACTCACTACAGACGAACTAGTGATATCCTTGCCTGTCCTTCATGAATGCTGGGAGTGTAAACCTATGGCTGAAACTAGAGCTTCAGCTTCTGCTTCTGCTGCTTCTTTGGAGTGTGGTGCAAGAGGGGCTTGTATATAATATAAAAGACAAGTTTCTCATTTGAACTGAAGCTTTGTCTTTTGTGATAATAATTGAGAAAACTATTTTGCTCAGAGGCTTTCTTTTCAAAAATCCAGTATAATCTTCAGAACAAATTATTTTGTATCTCAGTGTGTTCTTTTGGGTACTTGATATCTGACAATGGAGCCCACTAATAGATATCATTGTTTCATGAGCTACACGTCCTCTCAGAATCAGCCCTAGGACGCCTTGTTCCCTGTGGGTGTAATTCACTCACGTCACCTGAAGCAGATAGGATGGATGGTTCATACCAGCATTTTAAACATGAATTCATTTCCTCTCTGGAGGTCTTTCAAACCAGATGAACCTGTTACCCATCATTAGAATCGCCATCGTTGAATAACAAAGAAAACAGCTTGATTATCTAGCAGTAACTTGGTAAGTAGGTGGCTCATGGAAAGGTTAAGTATGATGATTTGTTATTTGATCTAAAATCAGTCTTATATCTTCTGGCAATTTAATTATGCCTTTTTGCACAAGCATGTTTTCGTTTACAAGTTTTGCTACACTTCAAAAATTTGCTTTTGTTATCCTATTTGCTGTCATCTGAATTTCAATTAATGCTTCTAAAACTGTAGAAATAACTTTTTTCCACCACCTTGGCAAATCTCCGGCATCTAAAGTAGTGAAATCGGTAAGCTAAAGCTTGCGTGGATGTGATCTCAACTTAGGCCTCTTAAAATATATTGTGGAAGTGAAAATAATTTTCAGTTTATAGAACTTTGGGATTATAATATATTATAATGATGCTGTGACTTAACATCAGAAAGATATATAAACAAGTCCTCTTGAGCAACAGACTTACTTGATGTGTCAGCTGCTTAGAGTAACTATAAGGAAAACTTGATGAATTTCATCTTGAGGTGAAGTTGCAAAAGCTGTGTCATACACTTAAATTATTCCTTTGCAAAAGTATATTTTTGATACCAAGGTGGGTGCTAAAGCATATTAAAAATTCCTTAAGTAAAAAAAAATATTTAAAACTGTTATTTTTCTATTAAAACTCTTAAAAGTCTTCAAGTTGCTGAAGATAAAGATAATGCTACATTCAAGGTAGAGTATGGCTTTATAAAATTGACTTACTTGTTTATAAACACATAAATATTACCTTTGTGATTCTTTATTTGAGTTTAAGTTATATTTCTAGGAGGAAGCTTTTCAAATATGAGAGAACTGTAACAAAATGGCAGAAGGACTACTCTGACTCTAAATATTTATTGATGTCCCATCAGTAAATGTAGTTAGTTCCTTAGTGCTTTCACAGATTTGGTAAGGGGGAAGAGTTTTGTTAACACGTTACTTGATTTTTTTCATGACTTGGCATTTGGCTTTTTTAAAAAATCAGTCCTATTTCATCTTCCATCAACTTCCTGTAACTTGGTCTCAAGTCTCTTTTAAGAATTTGGGGATTTTGAAGAATCCATTTTAAGAATTTGGTACAGAAAAGACTTGTAAATGAGGTTTGCTTTTGAATTTCAAATGTCTGTTTCTTCTCTGTGCAATATACCACTCATTCTCAACGTTTAGATAATTCAGAATACATTTCTTTTTTCTTTTTTATGTGAGCCATTATAACTAAGATATGGTGATATTTCATTGCAGTTTAGATTTGAATGTCGTTGTTTGGTAACATTGAACAGTCCTGTACCTTTTGATCAATTGTATGTCCCCTTTTGAGAAGTGCTTAGTAAGTCCATTGCCCATGTTTAAATTGGATTGTGTTGTTGTTTTGTTATTCAGCTGGGTTCTTTATATATTCTGGGTAATAACTCATAGTAAAATAATTATATAGCTTGCAAGTTTTTTCATTTTATATAGGTGTGGCTTTACTATGCTGTTTGTTTCTTTTGCTGTGCAGATACTTTTAGTTTAATGTAATCACATTTTGTCTATTTTGCAGTTTACTACACACACACACACACACACACACACACACACACACACACACACACTATTTATACACTGTCAGAATAGTAAATTAGTAAAGTTACCATGGAAATAATATGGATGTTCCTCAAAAAATGAAAAAAAATGGGCAACACGTGATGGTACATGACTTTCATGCCAGAACTTGGCTGACTAAGGCAGGAGGATCATGAATTTGATACCAATCTGGACTATGTAATGAGTTCAAGACAATCTGAGAGTATATAACAAGACTCTGTCTCAAAATTGAATTAACATCATATAATCCATACTATTGATTACATGCATTTAGAGAAATGCCTAAAATAGTATTTCATTTGGAATTAAAATTTTAAATTGATCTTAGAAAAGTAAGCAGGTAACTTGTTGAGGAGACTGTTGTCATTGAGGCATGGGAGGGGAATGGAAAATAAAAATGGCTGAAATTCATTATTATTTATACAGGTGTGAACATTTCCAAACAAGTAAAAATGGAAGGAAAACATTATAATGATCTTTCCTTATATTATTAAATGTTCTTAGAATTTTGGAAATGTTAAGCTAATGCAAAATAATCTCATCTAAAAAAAGGAGGTCATGAATAAGGGATAAGGTGGTGGATCTGGGACAAGTTGGAGAAGTACAAGGTCAAGATACATTATAGGAAATTCTCTAGGAATTAAAAAAAATTTGGTTAGGACTTTAAAAATAGGCTGCTGCTTAACTGTACTTCAAGTCATAATGATTAAAACTCAATTTTTATAGATATCTTTTCTTAGTAACAAATCAAGAGACTTATTTGTTGGAGCATTTACTACATGCCATATATCTTTTGAGAACCTATACCCAGTAACACAAAATACAAATGAATAGATTCAGTTGCTGGGAAAAGTCATAATTATATGAGAATATATACGATGATTCAATATTATACTTTGTCCAAATGAACCAGGAAATGATGAATCCAAATGATCAGGATGGCTTCTAGAAGGATATTCACTTTGAACTGGTAGGAAGTCGGATCTAAGTAGGTAGAGACAGATGGGTTTGTGATAATGAGCAAGCATGAGAGGGAACATTATCATATCAGTTGTTTCCTAGTATCTTTCTTCTTCATAGCTTTAAGTTGAATATAATTTTAAACCTGATTTATTGTCTTGATTGCTCCAAGTACATATCTAAGTCTTCCTATTCTATTATAGCAGCTAACCATGTGATGAAAACTCATTTCTTAATTTTTATTTAAACTATTTGCATACAATACATTTTAATCATGTTCATTCTCTTCCAACCCACCCAATGTAATGTTCTCTGTCTCTGAAAGAAAGGAAAAACTGTTTGCAATTTTTTATTTTGTTGATGCTTGACTATTACAATTAAGTGAAATAGATACAACTTTATTCAGTATTCACAAATAAGAGGCATATGTAGTTACTGACATATGACAATGTTTTTATATTTAACCCATGTCTTTGATGATGAAACAGATGATGTGATGTTGCTGGGCCTTATGCATCATAGCCACATTGACTTTGTTTTAATTTTATTGATTTCTTTTATTTTTGAGATGATAATATATTTACATCATTTTCCCTTTCCCTTTCTTCCCTTCAAACCCTCCCATGTATCCCTCCTTGCATAGTGTTGCATCTATATAACACATACACATTTTATAGTATCTTCTATGAATTGGTCCTTGAAAGTGATCAAGGTTGTTCAAATATCCAAAGTTGCTAGATGTCTCTCAATGGGACCTGCCTGATATTAAAATGGTCAGCAGGCAAATAAAGAAATACAGCTCAGTGAACAGTTAAATCAATAGTGTAAATGGACGTTTAGCACCTCATTGACTTTTATTGGTCATTGACTGTCTGTGCTGTTTGTTGAGGGTCAGTAAAGTAATTTTTTCCTCTTTTTATCATCTGCTTAGTATTGTTCATTTTAGAGGCCACAGCTACTAGAGAATGAGATGTTGCACATGTGTGTTTACACATTCATACACATACAAATTTCATGAGATGTAAAAATGCTTTTCAAATTTAGATAATCCAAAATCATTGCAGTTACTCAGGGTATTTTTTTTTTATAAAATATGCTTGCCTGAAATTTGCCTGTCCCATTTAGATAATGATCTCTGTGCTGAGCTGGCACACTACTATATGTCCTCAAAGCTGCCAGTGCTGTTGACATTCCATGAGATTTCAGAGCTTCCACAGTCTCACGAGCAGCACTGAGAGGATCAATGCATTCATTTGTATATGTTCTTTTCTGTTAGATGCTTTAAATGAAGGCATTAACTAAAATGCATTTCCAGACTTTGGATCATTGAATTTGAAATAAAATGAAATGCTTGATAGAACAGTAAGGACACGAGGAGAATCAGGGCAGTGTATATACCCATAAGTACTGTCTCTGATGCAGTAGATGCTGACCCAAAGAGATCTAGCACCAAGGGCATAGTTGTAGCAGTGTCTTTAAGAAGGATCAGTGGCAGGGCTGGAGAGAGGGCTCAGCCATTAAAGGCTAGGCTAACAACAACAACAACAAAATCTAAGAAGGATTAGGGGCTGTACATTGCCTTTATGCCAGGGTTAAGGAGGTATCAATATTCTACTTCCTGCTGGTGATTGAGAGGAGGTTGTCATCCGAATCTTCAGTGGGAAGAATGCTAATTAAACTATAATAACCTATTACATATGAGGAGTGAGAAGTGAGGACCCAGTGAGGGAAATTAGTCATGATTCCTTGGAAGGATACAGAATGAGAAGAAACAAAGAGAGAAGAAATTTAAAAAATCCCCATACAAAGATCCTTTCTATATGTCACATGTACTAGCCTTGTACTAGCCAGGAATCATTATCCTCCCTTCTCAGTGTAGCATGGTGACTATATATGATCTCCTTCTCAGTCTGCTTTCTGTAAGTTTATATTTTTTGTCAAAAGCCCATTTATTAGGCTTTCTTTCTAGCACATGCCATTATTGGGTGAGGGACCTTTACCATCTGGGGGTCTAGTGCAAGGAAATTAGGTCACTGCAAGTATGCTTCTAGTGCCTCTGTCTCTTGTTCTATGTGTTCCCTCTTCTTCCTTTTCCAATCTTTCTCCTTGCTAGCCTCAGTAAAATGAGCAGCTTGTCTGTGCTATATGCACCCCACCACTGTGATGTGCATCTTTACCCCAAGCTCAAAAGTGATATAGCCCATCAAGCATAAACTGAATTCTGTGAAACCTTGAACCATATTCTTGTCTTTTTAATTGGTTTATCTCATACAGTTATTACGATAATGAAATGCTGACTAACACACTACAAGCAGGAAATCAGTCACAAAGAATTCAATAATTTAGACTCCAATTCAAATTAAATGGAGTTACATATGTTAAAAACTGTAACTTTGGGCAGGTTCCTTGTCTTGTTTGAGGCTCTGTTTTTCTAACATATGGAAATTTTTTGATGTATGAGAATTATAGATAATTTGGTTATAAATTCAGTCACCTAGTGTTTATTGAGTAACTACTATGGACCAACTACTGGTCTAGTAGTAGGACTAAAACAACAAAATGGACCCGCCTCTAATTCATACATAACTTATACAGATTGTAGAAGAATCAAAATAAGAAACAAATATAAGACTGTGACAAATGCAGATACTTACAACCAACTACTAGACTGATGTTGAGGACCTCTATGGAAAGTTAGGGGAAGGACTGAACGGGATGCCAATACCATAGGAAGAACAACAGCATCAACTAACCTGGACCTCTGGGAGATCCCAGAGACTGAGCCACCAACGAGAATATACATGGGCTGGTCTGATGCCGCTAGCACATATGTAGCAGAGGACTGCCTTGTTTGGCCTCAGTGGAAGAGGATTCACCTAATCCTGTAGAGACTTGATGCCCCAGGGAAGGAGGATGCTGTGTGTGGGGAGCACCCTCTCAGGGGCAAAAGAGAAGAGATGGGGTGAAGAACTCTGGGAGAGGGGACTGGGAGGGGGCAACATTTAGGATGTAAATAAATAAAATAATTAATTAAAAATAAAAAGGAAAGAAATATAAAAACAGAGGCTATTCCAAGAAGTCATTGCACTCTTTGAAGAAATATAAACCATGGTAAGTAGAAAAGAACTCTTGCAGAGAATATGGAGGTCTTGAGATTCTATGTAGGGAAAACTTAACTAATTTAGTTATCTGTAAAAAAATCTGCTGGGATTAAGACAACTGAGCTAGGTGAACAACTGTGGCATGCTTGCTTCAGGAATGAGACATAAAATATTCAACTTCCTTGAGATATACATTTGAACCCAGGGCCTACATGGTAGAAAAAGAGAACATGCTCTCCCTAGTTGTCCTCTGACATGTGCATGCTGTACCACTTCCAAGAAATAAATAAGGAAAAGAATAAATAACAATTATAAAAATAATAATATGTAGGAAAAACTCATAACCAGATCTTAAAATGACCATTGTTTTGGAATGATTTATGAAAACAAGAAATCTAGTATGGCTGAATTGTTAGAAATAGGGGGACTAGTAGGAGATGAAGTAAAAAAAAAAATCAACAGGAAGCCACGTATAGAGCTAGTCTCTCTCTCTCTCTCTCTCTCTCTCTCTCTCTCTCTCTCTCTGTCTGTCTCTCTCTCTCTCTGTCTCTCTCTCTCTCTGCATGTATATGTATATTTGTGTGTGTGTGTGTGTGTGTGTGCAAAACCCCTAGGGATCATATTGATGTCTGGAGGAAAACTCAGTAGGTCTGAGCCCATAGACCACACACTCCAGGTAGCACTGGTGCAGAGCAGTGCAATAAATGTGCATAATGATACTAGTTTTAGTTCTGAGATTGAAAACCATAGGGAAGTTGTGAGCACAGTGGCTTATTGATGTGATTGTTATGGCCGCTGTGCTAGTGAGATGTAGTCAGGAGCACTGGCTGGCTTTTCAGACAAAAATGTCTGAGTTTCAGTCCAAGTATTACTTATGCATGTCTTTTGCAAGTTGCTTAAACCTCTTTTCCTCCCAACATTATTTTTGATGTTAAATGTTGGAAAAGGATAAAAGGAAGACATAGTATGCATCTTTATGACCTTATACCTTCATTAACCAATTATTAATAAATTGGTATTGTGCTTATTAATTTTTTTTTGTCAACTAGACACAAGCTAGAGTCATCTGAGAAAATGCCTCCATTAGATTGGCCTGTAGGCAACTCTGTGGGGAGTTTTTATTAAAGATATATTTAATTATTTTATGCATATGAGTACACTGTTGCTGTCTTCAGACACACCAGAAGAGGGCATCAGATTCATTACAGATGGTTGTGAGCCTCCATGTGGTTGTTGGGAATTTAACTCAGGACCTCTGGAAGAGTAGTCAGTGCTCTTAACAGCAGAGCCATCTCTCCAGCCCTGGGAAGTTTTTTGTTTTGTTTTGTTTTTAATGTAGTTTTAATGAATTATTTCTTTTATTTTTCAAAATTGTAATTCCATCATTCCCCCTTCCTATTACACCATCTAAAACTTCCTATAATGTACAGCATTGCTGTCTTCCACATTTATGGTTTCATTTTTCAATAATTTTTATTTCATGCATATATACATATACACATATATATTTGTGTGTATGTGAATGTATATATATGTGTGTGTATATATATATATATATATATATATATATTCTTAATATAAATTGCTCAGTCTGTATATGTATGTTTTCAGGGCTGACCATTTGGTACTGGATAACTAATTTGTGTGCTCCTCCTTGGGGAAGACTATTTCTCTTGCTCTCAGTGTTCCTTAATTTCCTTTAGTTCTTTCTGTAGGATTGAGGCCTCACGAGCGTTCCCGCATCCATTTTAGCATGCCTACTGTTGTTCTTGTTCAGTTCCTCTTAGGCAGTCATGGTGCAGAGGCTTTATGGGTGTAGCTGCTGACATTCCTAAGAGACACAATCTTCCAGCAGGCTATCTGTTCTTCTAGCTCTTACATCCTTTTCACCTCATCTGCTACAATGGTTTCTTGGCCTTAGGTGTGGGAATTGTACTGTAGATGTATGCATTGGGATTGGCCTCCACCCCTTGGCTGTGGTTTTTTTGTAGTCATCTTCTTATATTGTAAAGAAAGTTTCCTTGATCAGGGGTGACTTCTACACTTATCTGTGGGTCTAAGAACAGAAATTTACAGTGCAGTTAAGGATTTGTTATGCTGGTTTAGTAATGTGGCTACTATAGGCTTTTCTCTAAGTTTTCACTAACCTTGTGTAATTGGCAGTTTTCACAACTAGGGCTGATTTCCCTCTTGTTGATCAGGTTTTATGTTCAATTAGATAGCTGATAGCCTAGGTATGCATGCCACAAGTGCATCCTTAGGGTTACTGTGCTGAGGTTATTTTTAATTTGATTGTGTTATATACTATTGTTATTTTTATTTTGATGGCAAAATTGTCTTCTAGAGGGAATGCATTTAATCTAGTTTTTGTGGGGTTTTTTTTTTTTTTTTGAGTTTCTAGGTGCTTTCATTCTTGCTTTATAAAATGTCCAGGTTCACCTGTGTGATTGAGTGTGTGTGTGTGTGTGTGTGTGTGTGTGTGAGAGAGAGAGAGAGAGAGAGAGAGAGAGAGAGAGAGAGAGAGAGAGAGAGACCTTCTTCAATCTTGTATCATCTATCAGCTATTATCAGCTATTTCTCCTATGACCTTTCTTCCTTTTCCTGAGAACTCATATAAGTCACATTTAAAAAATTTATTAAGTGAAGTGGCAGGTGGTTTGAGAGATGGCTCAGTGGTTAAGAGCACTGCTTGTTCTGGCAGAGAAGAGGGTTCAATTCCCAGTACTTAAAATGTGGTTTACCACGGTCTTTAACTCCACTTCAAGTTTATTTGACACCATCTTTCAGCATCTGTGGGCACCAGACACTTTTGTGGTACACGTAAATACATGCAGACAAAACACTCATACACGTAAAATAACAATATACATAACTTGAAAAGTGTCAGATAATAAAAATATTCAAAGAATTGTCTGAAGGTCAAATGAGAAAATCTATATGAAAGGCTTTCCATACTACTTGGTACATAGAATATGCTGAATACACTAATTTCCCTAATGATTATTAAGGGAGGATGAATAAAAAATATATGGCCAGACATCTTATAACAAAAATTGGATAAAATAGATAATCTTAGAGAATATGCATTACAGGGTACAAGTATAGAGATTTTTTTTTTAACAGTGGGTCTACGGCTATATGATTTTTTTCTCACTGCACAGAGAAAAACAAGTTTCCTGTCACGTGCAGTATTTTAGCATAAACAGTTATGAATCTTGTTCTCAATTCCTTATGCAAATAACATTAAAAATAAGTCATACACTCAAGGAAATGAATTCTTAGTTTTGATGATTTGGGAAGAGATTTTACATAAAATGTTCAATCCTAAAGCATTTCATTTAAAATTATTTGCAAAAATGCTTTAAGAAAAAAAATCATCATATGCAAAAAGATTGGTCTCATTTAGATCTACATCTAGATCCAAGTAATACAGGAATGTAACCCCAGAGTCTTATGAAGAAGAGATTGTATTGCTTCACCATTTCTAAGTATCATTATCCTTTGTTTGGATAGTTGGTCTTCATGTATTTTAATTTTGTCTTATAATTACTAAAATCACTCTTTCTAAAACAAGTAATACATGCTATTTGTGGGTAAATTAGAAAATATAAGTAAGCAAAAAATGTGAAAAAGTTGTTTTTCCCTTCAGCAGTAAAAGATAACTTTAAGCAATGCGGAGCTGGTTCAGTCAGTAAAGTGCTTGCCATGCAAGCATAATTTCTTCAGTTCAGATCCCCAGCACCCAAGTAAAAATCTATGTGTGGTAGGGTGCCTGTAATCCCAGAGCTTTGGCAACAGAAAAAGATTCCTGGGCTCTTGGATCAAGTCAGTCTAGCTGATTCAGTGAACCCTAGGTTCAGTAAGATACTCTGTCTCAAAACAATGAGGTGGAGAGTGACTGAGAAAGACACTTGATGCTAACCTTTAGCCTTTAGGAGTGCGCGTAAGTACGCGCACGCGCACACACACACACACACACACACACACACACACAGAGGAACGTATACATACATAAATAATGGTAACTGTAATATTTTAGCCAATAATATGTTTTTATAGCTGTTTATATTACTTTTGCATTACAGTGCTTGCTGATGTTACAGTATTGCAGAGTGCAGGGTGCACTCACCACAGAGGTCAGACAAGGGTGTCAGGTCCCCTGGAGCTGGACTTACAGGCAGTCCTGAGCCACTTAGTGTTGGTGCTGAGAACCTAACTTGGATCCTCTACAAGAGCAGTAGGCACTCATAATTGCTGAGTCATCCCTACAGCCCACCATGATTTCTTAAAACCATACACAAAATATAATTTCATGTTGATGTATATTATGTTACATCATTTTCAAGGACAGAAAATAGTTAAATGATGCCATAAATATTTACTTAACAATCTGTTTCTAAGCATCATTTTTAACACGTCATTTATAGACAGTAATCTCCAATCCTTTCCCTTTCTCTTGCTGGGAGGGAGGGGCTTAAAGAATCTTGTGTTTTTGAGGTTTCCTCACACCCAGTAGTATTTCTGGATCCATTTAGGAATCAATAACGGTTTTTTTCAAGACATACAAAGTTAAAAATATCTCAAGTTCATTCCTATCTTGGGATTTTTGTGTTCCTGGTAGCATGCTTGGTAAGACAGATTATAAAAATAATTTTTGCAAAAGAAATTTTAAATTGCTTCTCTAAGGCATATGAGTATATAGCCTGGGGATAGAAGTTATCTGAATCTTTCTTGAACATTTGTATGTAACGTTTTAATTACAGAAACAGGAGGTACAGAGATACCATATTCACATCTGATGCACAGTTTTTATGCCTCTTCTGATAGTCTTTAATATGTATCGTTATTTTTTGGAGAGAAAGGAAATGTTTGCACTAGGGCAAAGGGCTTTGTATGAGCAAAGGCAGTGATGTCTATCCATTTGGCTATGGAAGGAAAGGGAGAACAAATTATTTGCCTCTCTTTCATTTAGGTAGATCAGTAATGATATTTCTTTCAGGGTAGAGGAGAATACTATTCCCCACATGACTGAACTACAAGGTTCCAGGAAGGGCTGGATTTTATGGTTTGTGATTGAGACTTTGAGGTGTTTTGTTTCAGATGAGGGCAAGTGGCAAGCATGCACATATATGTTTCTGAAAGTGTTCTAGCCTTGAGAACATCTTCTGGGGTGGTACTCAGTTCTGTACAGGCATCTAAAGTAGTCTGCCTGTCATCAGAGTCAAGACTGAGAAACATCCTCTATGTGATGAACTTTTCTTAAAACATGTAAGCGATGGGAGCAAGCTGACAATTGGGAACTATCATTGTGCTGAGGCAACTGTTGCCCTTTTCTGGTTTGCATTGGGTGGAGTTAGTGATCACATTTCTTGATTGAATAAGAGGAATCTTAGTGTTGACAGGGCTCTTCAGTAAATCTAGACTAGTAGGGTGATAGATAATTGATGAGTTAAAAGGGAGTAATTTTTAGAGTCAGGGTAGTCACAGGAATGGTTGTCTCTCAAAGGAAAGCCAAGCATTCAGTAGTTGTTGAGTTCACAAGGCTGGATGTCTCAGGGGGTCTCCTGTCTACGTTGAAATTCCAAAGAATTAGACTCTAATGCCAGTGAAGGAACGCCACAGCAGGAGGATAGATGAACTTGCCAGCCAGAATGAGGGCAAGCAGGAGAAAAGCAAAAGCTTCCCGTTTTCATTGTCCTTTTCTGTGTACTGCCATCAAGGTGTGACTCAGATTTAGGGTTAGTCTTCTCACCTCAAAGGATTCAAAGAAACAAATCCCTCACAGATGTGCCCATGTACTTGGCTTTATTTGATTCCAGCTGTTGTTAACAACCAAGATCAGCCATTATAGGGACGAAGCCACAGAAAGTAGCAGCACCTTGGGGGAGGAGTTTCTTTCTCAAATGGATATGAGAAGTACAAAAGGAAGTGCCCGCTCATGGGAACACATTATAAGTCTTTGCATGCTAATGTTCCATTGTCAAAGCAAGGCATAATATGCAGAGCAATATAGTCACTTTTCACTGTAGGAATTGTACAGTCACTGATTCCTATCGTGGGTGTACCAGTCTGCATTCCCACCAAGAGTAAGTGAGGATTGCCTTTTCCAAACATCCTCTCCAGCATTTATTGTTAGTTGTTTTGCTTATCTTTGTCATTCTGACTAGGGTAAGATGAAATGTCAAAGTTATTTTGACTTCTATTTCCACAGTTGCTAAGGACAATGAACAGTTTTCAGGTATTATCTTGGCCACTTTATTTCTTCTCTTGAGAGCTCCCTATTGAGATCTGTAGCTCATTTGTTTGAGTAGGTGGTTTGTTCTTTTGGATCTTTGTTGTTGTTTAGAATTCTTTATAGATTCTGGATGCTAATCCTCTGTCAGATGTATAGTTGGCAAAGAACTCATATCTTTAGGCTTGGTGACAGGGCTTTTATACCCTGTGTCATTTCACCAGCTCCAATAAATCAATCTTTCTGATCAGAGTGTTTCTTTGCCATTTCCAAATTTCCATTTTTTTTCTGAGGTTGTTCCTTTTAAAATTCATCTACAAGTAACTTTATTTTAAGATTTAGTTGTACATGATACCAATAACACCCAAGTATGTGTTTATGAAAATCACATTATAAATATTTCCTGGAGAAAAATAAGCCTTTTAAGTGTTAAGATTCTAATCTACAGTCTCATAAAAGGTAGACTAAAAGCATACAAAAACTTAAAGAACCTGGCATGAACTTGCCTAGAACTTTCCCAAATAAACATGAATCTGAAAGCAGAAGGAATTATATATTTCTAGGCTGCCTACTGATGTAATATTAACTATTTCTGGTATAATGGCAGGCTGTCTCCTCTATAATCAAAGAAGTATGTGCAGATTGTCAATGCTTCAGACTATTCAAATGTCTTTTAAAAATAAGACTGGTGATAAGTAGCAGTCGTTTTGCATATGCTGGTTATTTTGACCTGATAGATTTGTAAATTTCTTGTGCAGAAAGAACATAAAAAATCAAAACAAAAACAAAACAAAACAAAAAACAACCAAAAATTCAGCCTATTTTTAAGTACAAGTCTTGTGTGCAACAAATAAAGTCACATTCTTTCTTTCTTTGTTCATTTATTTGTTTGTGCTGTTAGGAAACCATTTTGCAGTGAGTATGAGGGAGAATGCTTATTAGACTAATAATAGCAGAATAATAGTAATGAGGCATGTAGACAAATCTGGTCCTAGAAAATAATGTAGAGTTACAGAAGCCTATGATTCTGTAAAGATCAGTGGATGCTAAGAGCTAAAAGCAGATGACTAACACAGAGGAAAATGAAAATGAATGACAGTGTTTAGGATCACTGTTTTGTCTTTATTACCATTGAAATTTCTGGAATTTCATTAGACATTTAGAAATTCTTCCAAATAGATTATTTTTATTCTGTACATGTTGGTATAATTTTCTATGGGTATCATTCTCTTTTATGTTAGACATAGTCATGAGTAAAGCACACACACACACAAACACACACACTCACACACTCACACACTCACACACACATTTGACTTATATAAATACAGTGTCAGTAAAAGATATTGGTATGGGAAATAAATAAATGAGTATGTTTATGATAAAATTTGCCTATTCTTAAACATAATGCTTTCTATAGCTACATAGAATTTTTGTAACTGTTATTATTGTTGTTAAAATAACTGTCCTATGATATATGAGATAACATAGTATACTTTCCTTAACAGAAATGCAGATGTTTCAATGTGCTTGTTCTGGCTTCCTGTCAGTTTTCAGTTTACTATCATAAAATATGATTTTTCCCTTGGTGAGGATGTTTATACAGAGTGAAACTAGAAGATCGTGGCATTAAGAAGGCTGTTTTGTCTATACACATGTTTTTAGTTTTCTCTCCTTCAATACCCAAAGGAATCTTTGAGTCCATATCTGATATTCAAAAGTGGGTAAGATTTCAAAAAAGGCTCAATTCTGTTTTGTCCTAGATGTTTTGTGTTTGTAACATTGTTAATCCAAGCATATAATTTGTACTCCAGTCTGAAACATTGGAATCAAATAGTTAATATGGTATAGTCCATTTATTTCTATTTTCCTTCTGTTTATCAATTATAATTTTTGGAGTTCTTTTCAAATCCCTACTTGATACAAATGACAACTGTGGGGAGCCAACAGAAGTTGGCTATCGTCCTTGCAGCCATCTTGAGCCATATACCCTGACAAGAGATTTGATTACATTAGCTTACAACAGCTGAGCACACTCTGATACCCAGGATTTTCCCTTCGGTGTGTGAGACTTAAAGATGTGTGACTTAAGAGCATGACTTAGAGATCAGATTTAGAGATAAGACCTAAGGGTGTGACTTAAGGGCGTGACTTAAGGGTGTGGCTTAGAAGTGAGACAAATAAAAGGCGAGAGGCAGACAGAAGAGTTGAGTACAACTTGGAGTAGGAATTACGAGTAGGAATTAGGCATTGAGGAAGAAGACACTTGGACTAGAGAACTTGGAAGAAATTATTATTAAGTACTAGGCCCAGGGTGTAGGCACTTGAGATTCAAGACAGGCAATTAGACATTAGGCACTTAGCACTTGGAAGAAGTAACTTGGAACTTGGAGGCACTAGGGACTAGGGACTAGGGACTAGGAACTCAAGACTTGGGACTTGGAGAGAAGAAGAGAGACTGAAGAATAAACGGGATTGAATCACACTCTGTCTGGTCTCCATTCTCCGAGTCTGTCCTCACTCTCTCTCTTGCTGAACCCCGACCTGGACTGAAGCAGCTTGGGGCAGTGCGGGCTCTGACAATTTAGCCCCCAAGGCTTTTGGTAGTGCGGGTTCCAACACTGACAGAGCAGTCCCTGACACTTTGGCCCCCAAACGTGGGACAGCTCGGGCTGCAACAGTTTTGGTTCCCAACGTGGGGTAGTGCAGTTCTCAGCAGACAACTGCTCCAATTTCTGACCTGTGGTCTTTAGAAACCTGGAAGAGGATCATGAAATGTTTTGTTGTTGTTTGTTTTATCTTTGATTTTAGACAGGGTCTCACTATGTAGCCCTGGCCAGCCTGGAACTCATTATGTAAGCCAGATTGGCTTTAACATTGCATCAGATTCTCCTGATTTTGTCCTGAGCACACGGATTACAAGTATAAGCTACCATATCCAGCTTGATGCTTGGAATCTGTGTAATGTACCATATTAGTTTCTTAGGACTATCAAAGTAACAGTCTGCTTTTCCTAAACAGCCAAACACTTTCATAATTTTAAATGCTAGAATTCCCTAATCATAATTGTGGCAAAATTGACTTTTCTTCATGCCTCTTGATTTGGTTTGTAGGTGTTACCTTTCCCCATGACTTTGTATGGACAGAGAAAGACTGAATATTTAAATACCATTGTACTCCAAAGTAGTGGGGATTAGGATTTTAATTCGTGAATAGAAAGTTAAATCTACAACATACTTTTACTAACATAATGTAAGAATGTTCAGGTTGCTTCTATCTGTTTCAATTCTTATCATTCTGAATCAAAGCAAATATTTATGGTTCAACATATGTTTGGCAAGCCAAAAGTGCTTTAGGGCACCATTCAAAGATGTAACTATTCCAGCACATTTGGTAGGTAATCCAGTCATATTGGGCAGACTGCCTGGCTTTCACATCTACATGTATACTGTATTGAGGCCAAATATATATTTTTGTACTTTCTGCTGTCCTCCCATCACAAATGAGATGGGAATTACTTGAGAAAAAATGTTGAAAGTAAAATAATCTAGAAGAAACTCCAGAGTTTCTCCTTAAAACTCTTCCTATTTTCTTCTAAAGCATATATGATACAAACACACACACACACACACACACACACACACACACACACACACGTACGTATATATGCACACATTTTTCAAATATATTATGGTATAATGTAACTCTTTCATTATATAATTTCTCATAGGTGCATTTCTACAAATATCAATCTCCCTTTGTTATTCTTTATTTCCTCCTTCTCTTTCTGTTTCCTTTGTCTTTGTCTTTTTCTTCTTTCTCCCTTTCCCTGATCCAGTAACCCTGCAAGCAATTCTCACATACAAGGAGGAGAGTCTGCCCCCAGTAAACTGATTGCTAATGTAATTCATTTACTGCTCATCTCTGTGATCACTTCAAGTCATCTGATGAGGACAATGAAGTTAATAAGGACACAGAAACAAAGAGAAGCAGGGTCAGTGAGTGATAAGGAAACAAGCACAGATTGCAAAGCATAGGAGGAAAAGGGCAGACTGTGACCTTCCTCAGGTGCACGAGGCAGGTAGGAGGAAGAGGACAAGAGTGCAGCTCTCCCTGTGATCCTTAATATAATACAATGCAATTGATCACATTCCCCGAGTGGATGGCTTGCCAAAATCCCAAAATCATAATTGAAGCAATGGTGTTGTTCTGAAGAATACGCACACATAAGAATGATTATATGGCTTTGCTATATCATTTCTTTGTTATACAGAAGAATATAGTTTTTGTAGAAGTGTTACCATACTCACACAGTTTCCACAGGTATGTAAAGATAATTTACCAATGAAATATCAATATTTATCAATGTAAAAATCATTAATGTTGTAACAAACGAGATCTTTTTTCTTTCCCTTAAATCAAAAGAGCTAGCTTATTTTTTGGTGAATTCATCCAGTGCTATTAAGAAATAATTACAAAAAGCACATTTGATTTTCTGCTTGATGGCCAGAAGTAACTTTAATAGATTCTTGACTTTTGTCACGAGACACACTAGAAACATATGGAAGTTATTTTCATTTGTTAATATTTTTTGGCTGATGGGAATTATGAAGAGGATTTACCTTAACCATTTTAGGACTTACTAATTAGATAGTGCTTATCTAGGAGCTGGGAGGACTGATTACTTCAGGTGCTCTCACTAACAGGCCATTGTGAAAGGAGGATTTTATCTGTCAGAGGACACTATATTAATTTCATCTGTCCACATGGCACAGGTGTTAAAGGAGTCTGAGACCCAAGCCAAGGTCAGAAAGCAAAACCTGGTGATAGATCAATAAATACTTTAAAGAATCTCTTATGGTTGAACATTTTCTGAGAAAAGTGAAACACACTTAAAACAGTGTGGATCTTAGGTTCAGCTTGGGAAATTATTAAATTAATTTTTTTCTACTGCAGTAATTTTATATACAAAAATTAAGTTAATAATAACATTGACTTACTTGCAAAGGCATTTGAAGGTCAAATAAGGTGGTGCAGGCAAGCCTGATACAATAATGATCACACAAAAATAGTGATTATTCTTACTAGTCTTGTTATTGTTATTTAAGATATGCATACAACTTCATTATGCATATTAGAAAGGAAAACTCAGACTTAAAAGTATTGAGGGAAGGGTACTCTTCAGCCTTCAAAATTTTGATCTTATTCATTGCAAAATATGTATCTGCAGTTAAGGAAACAGATTGAAAGCGTTTTCTTTATGTGAAAATTCTTTTGCTGGCGATAATGTCTGACATAGGATCTCCCTATATACCTCAGGCTGCCCTTGCTACCATCTCACTTTAGCCTACTGATGAGTTCAGGAATTACAGATACCTGCCACCATGCCTGGGTAGGAAAATTCTTCATTTTTTGAGATTATAATATAGTTATGTTCTTGTTTTTTTTCATATAACTAAAAGTGTATTTGGTTGTGCTTTGGTTTATTTTACTTTTCTTGCTTCTTTGCCACTCAAACATATTGTTTGTATCTGAATAATAATATATATTATTTTCAAAATATGAAGTTTTTATGATTAGATATTTTTAAAAACTCTTATCCAGTATAATGTCTTTCTAAAATTACACATTGGTAACATTTTGATTGAATAAATAGGCTTCCTTGGATGCATTTATAGAATTTAATTTTGTCCATTCATATCTATCTCTTGAAGTTTAGTCCACAGGTTGAAATATTTGTTGTTGGCCTTTGACTAAATGTATGTAAATCCCTTGATTCTGATGATCATTTTCGGGGAGAAAACAACCTTCAGTCCATAGCTTGCTTTGTGAAAATATAAATTTTATGTTAAGGCTTTATTGTTTTTTTTTTTTTTTTTTTTTTTTTTTTGGTTTTGTGATAGTTTCTTCAGTGCAGGCTGCAAGTTTAGTTGCTGGCTGGTGCATGATCGATCCTGATTGCCATTCTTTCCCTCTTCCTCTTGCATATTAATCCCTTTACACTGAAACATTTTTAAAAACACTATAGGTTTTCTTCTGCAGGGGGCAGATGAGTAAAAGACAAAAAAAATTCTGGCTTGTCTGCCTTTGCTACCTGCCACTGACCTACTTCTAATTCTCTTTGGAGGTGGCAGGTGTTTAAAATTAAGTCTTGAGATGGGGTTGGATTGCTAAATGATATAGAAATCATCTAGTATATGAGTGGTCCTGGTCCCACAATCAGCATCACAAAAATGGACACTTGCATTATCTTTTACCCTTATCCAGTGTGCATTTCAACCTGAATGAGAAACAAATGCAAATTTCCAGACAGTCTCCTTAGAACTATTTCCCTAGCTATGAGGAAAGTAGTCTTAGTAAATTCATTTGTTTCTCCAAACTTCCACTTTTAGTTTCAACACTTTTAGTCTTTTTATGTCCTCCACTTCAGTATAAAGTTAAAAGTGAGGGGTAACAGTCTACTATTATTGAAAATGCAATTATTATGAAGTGTGCCACAATGCAAGATTATTTATTCTAAAGTCTTTTGCAGCTATGCACTATGTCCCTGTAGTGGTTTGAATATACATGGCCCAGGGAGTGGAATTATTTGAAGGTGTGGCCTTGATGGAGTAGGTGTGGCCTTATTGTCGGAAATGTGTCACTGGGGGTAGGCTTTGAGATCTTCCTCCTAGCTGCCTGGAAGTCAGTCTTCTCCTTGTGATCTTCAGATGAAGATGTAGAACTCTCAGCTACTCCAGCAACATGTTTCCTGCCTTCATGATAATATACTGAACCTCTGAACCTGTAAGCTAACCCCAATGAAATGTCATCCTTTGTAAGAGTTGCCTTGGACATGGTGTCTCTTCACAGCAATGAAAACCCTAAGACAGTCTTGTTCTTTGTTTTATATAGTTTCATATAGAGACATACAAATTTAAATTAATATAATATGTAACATATATCTATTATGTGCAAAATCGCAATAAAAACACATAACAAAATTTACCCTCTACATCTTTTTAAGTATACAATTTAGTAATGTTAAATATATTCAGACTGTGGTTGAACATAGACTATATTTTAAATATCTCCCTGTGTATTAAAAGATTCCAGCTTCTTGTGATCAATTTTTAAAAAGAATTTTGATTGGAGTATTGGTTGCTGACAGCTTATCCAAGCTGATTAACAGAGACTAGCCAATATTGTAAGAGGCATGGGCATTAAGGAGATGGAATCTCAAGACAAGTCAAACTATCACAGTGGCAAGCCTCATGGAGATTACTCTTGGAAGACAAGGCAGGAATAGGATGGCTTCTGCAACCTCAGCTGCACAAGTCTCCACTCTATCGCTACCCTATTTACAGAACTTGGGAGCTCCAAACATACTTAATTCTTTTTAAACTGACCACATCTGCTTACTGATTCTTTATACTTTAGTTATCATTTCTTAATGCTGTGTAATTTTTATTACCTTCAGTTATGATTCATAAGATTTTCTTTCTACTGACTTTATGGCCCTGACAAAAAGCAAAACTCCTTATTTATTTGATGCTGGTATATCCTGACTTAAATTTTCAAGAGAAGAAATGGAATTGCCTATATTCATCTTCTCAAGATATGTGAGGATGGCCAGCTAAAGGGCTGGCTGCCCTGGGGTCAATATGGCCTATATGGCTTTTTATTGAACAGAGGTTGAAGTGGTGTTAGTTTCCTAGAATAAACCCTGGGTGTGACAGATAACATGAATAATTTCATGTGTAGTAAAAAGAAAGAAAGAGTGTTGGGGGCTGACTTTTAGCAGAAAGCGGCTATCAGCTTTGCATCCATCTTGAGCCATATACCCTGACATGAGACTTGGATTACAATAGCCTAGAACAGCTGAGTACACTCTGATAATCTTGGTTTAGATACCTTGGGTGTGTGAGATTAAAGGAGTGTGAGATTAAGGTGTGTAACTTAAGAGTGTGACTTAGAAGTGT
This sequence comes from Arvicanthis niloticus, assembly GCF_011762505.2. NCBI lineage: Eukaryota > Metazoa > Chordata > Mammalia > Rodentia > Muridae > Arvicanthis > Arvicanthis niloticus. The sequence goes on along the minus strand of NC_047679.1, from coordinate 47,406,015 downwards.
AGAGATCAGATTTAGAGACAAGACCTAAGGGCATGATTAAAGGTGTGACCAAAAGGCATGGCTTAGAAATGAGACATATAAAAGGCAGAGACAGAGATCAGAGAATCAGACAGAGGAGACAGAGAAGCAGGCACTTGGAAGAGAACTTGGAAGAAGTAACTTGGAACTTGGAGGCACTAGGGACTAGGAACTTAGGACTTGGGACTTGGAGAGAAGAAGAGAGACTGAAGAATAAACGGGATTGAATCACACTCTGTCTAGTCTCCCACCATTCTTTGAGTCCATCTTCACTCTCTCTCTTGCTGAACCCTGACCTGCAGACCGGAGCAGCAGCTTGGGCCGGGATACAGTGGCCGCCAAACGCGGGGCAGCCCAGGCCTCAACATTTTGCTCGGGCCGACATATTTTGGCACCTGAAAAGGGACTAGTGCGGGTCCCGACATTTTTTGTCATTCGAACGTGGGGCTAGTGCGGTTCTCAACATTTTTTGGCGCCCAACGTGGGGCTAGTGAGGTTCCCAACAAAGGAGAGAGAGAGAAATTCTTTTTTATGCATGCTTAAGTAAGAATGACCTCTTCTCTGTATATTTATATTGTCAGTATTTGTCTGAAAACAGGTATTTTTTTATTGGATACTTTATTTATTTACAGTTTAAATGTTACCCCTTCCCAGGGTTTCCCCTCTGCAAATCCCCTATCCCATTCCCCTCCCCCTGCTTCTGTGAGGGAGCTTCCCCATGCACTCATGAACTCCCACCTCAAGGCCCTAGCATTCCCCTATGCTGAGATATCGAGCCTTTACAGGACCAAGTGCTTCTCCTCCCATTGATGTCAGATAAGGCCATCATCCTCTACTACATTTGCAGCTGGAGCCATGGGTCCTTCCATGTGTACTCTTTGGTTAGTGGTTTAGTCCCTGGGAACTCTGGGGAGTCTGTTTGGTTGATATTGTTGTTCTTCCTATGGGGTTTCAAACCCTTTCAGCTTTTTCAATCCTTCTCCTAACTCTTTCATTGAGGAACCTGTGCTCAGTCCAATGGTTGGCTGCAAGTAGCTGCCTCTGTATTTGTCAGGCTCTGGCAGAGCCTCTCAGGAGACATCCATCAGGCTCCTGTTAGCAAGCACTTCTTGGCATCAGCAATAGTGTCTGTGTTTGGTAGCTGCATATGGAATGGATCCCTTGATTGGGCAGTCTCTGGATGGCCTTTCCTTCCAGTCTCTGTTCCACTCCTTGTCCATCTATTTCCTGTAGACAGGAGCAATTCTGGGTTAAAATTTTGGAGATGGGTGGGTGGCCTCATCCCTCAATCAAGGGCCATGCCTAAACTCTGGATATGGTCTCTACAGGTTCTCTCACCCCTTTGTTGCACATTTCAGCTAATGTCATCCCTGTTGGGTCCTGGGAGCCTCTTGATTTCCTGGCATCTGAGACTTTCTGGTGGCTACCCCCAGCTCCACATCCCCCATTGCTACATGCCTCTGTTCAATTTCTTGACCCTCTGTACTTCTCCCCCACCCCTGTCATCTCCTCCCATACCTGGTCCTGTCTCCTGTCCCCCCTTTTACCCCCTTTTCCTCCTTTCTCCCTCCCAAGTCCCTCTCACCCTCTACCTCCCATAATTATTTTGTTCCCCATTCTAAGAAGGACCAAAGCACCCACACTTTGGTCTTCCTTCTTCTTGGGCTTCCTGTGATCTGTGAATTGTATCTTGATAGTGTGAGCTTTTGGGCTAATATCTACTTAAAAGTGAACACATACCATGTGTGTTCTTTTGTGATTGGGTTACCTCAGGATATTTTCTAATTCCATCCATTTACCTAAGAATTTCATGAATTAATTGTTTTTAATAGCTGAGTAGTACTCCATTGTGTAAATGTATCACATTTTCTGTATCCATTCCTCTGTTGAAGGACATCTGGGGTCTTTCCAGTTTCTGGCTATTATAAATAATGCTGCTATGAACATAGTGGACCATATGTCCTTGTTATATGTTGGAGCATGTTCTGGGTATATGCCCAGGAGTGGTATAGTTGGGTCCTCAGGTAATACTATATCCAGTTTTCTGAGGAACCACCAGACTGATTAAAAACAGGTCTTTTAAAAGAGAAGTATACTAAAATTACTTTATGAGAACAAATTATTTTGAAGGTACCTTTTAAGTTTAAAATTTTGCATTAAAACTTTCCAGTTTCTGTATGTAGGGATTTGTTTTGGAGAGTGGGTTGACCATTTTTCTGATTGATTCATGCAGCAGCAGATCCCGAGAAAAGGATGCTACTATAAACTTTTTATTTGAGAGGGGACAGTAGGAATCAAAGGTAAGGTAAGGTAAGGTAAGACTGAGGTAAAGCAAGGACAGTCAATAAAAATGCATTCTTACATAGTCCATACTGTAGCTTATTCCAGTGATTAACTCCAAGAAATAAGAACCACACTTCAGAGTTATTCCGCACGAGAATATAGGATGCTAGGCATTTCTCCAGCAAGATCCTGCCCATTAATAACTGAAGAATGTTTTTTTTTAAATATTATTTGTCTGGCAATTTTGGCTCCTCTGTAACTATGTCTCCTGGACACAGTTTATAGCTTCATGCCCAGTAAAAATTCCTCAGGCTAGGAGTTATAGGGGTTTACAGTCAGAAACCTTGACTCTTCAGTAGATGGAGCTGAAAGACTGCCAGCAGTGCCCTGGCACCATTTGTTTTAGCATCCCTCCCATTTTCTTATTTCTTGAGTAAGTCTAACCTCACCCAGGTATTTATTTCTTAGGCTAGGGGGCCTTACCAAAATTTCATGAGTAAATATTCTTGAGGTTTAGCAAATTGTGGAAATTCTATTCTCTTTGTGTAGCTATGGACATATGGTGTCATCATTCATTAGATATGAGATGGGATATGCTGGGGCAAGGCCTCTCTATCCTTAGAAAGAGACAGGAAAAGGAAGCACTTTATTTTGCACTAGAAGAAATGCCACATATTTGTATATCACCTGCAAATGTGAGAGCCATCAGTGTACCCACAAGCCCTAAATTGGCTAACCTTAAAGATGGCTTATACTGTAATTTTTCCTTTTGAGTGATGAGGTATTTTACTGATGACTTAAATCCTTTTTGTTTGTTTATGACAGTATTGGGATTAAAGGCAAGTGCCACTACCACCTGGCTGACTTAAATCTCTTTTAAGTACAATTTACTCTTGCCTGCAGTCAGAGATAGACTAGTTGATACTAGGGCAAAAATAAGTACAAGAGGGCAAATTTCATTTTCCAGTGCTTACAAAAGTGGCTAATGAGAGGCTATAAAATGATGCTAATATGATGTAACAGCTCCTACCTCTCTTTGCACAACCACTGTACCCCTTCTATTTATATATCAAACTTGGTCTTGCTGTATTTATTCCATGTCAATCTTTGGTGGCTATACCTTTTCATTATTCTGTATCATTACTTTGGAATTATGCATCAAACACTACCTCTTCATGGTGAGGTGCAATGACTGTCTTAAGAGCACATGTTTCATACTGGTTGAGCTATGAGCTGAACTTAACCCCTCCCCGTCTGAATATTTTCTTTACTTGAAAGAAAGACTGACAATAAAAATTTACTAACCAGATTGTAGTAATAGACATTTCCCCAAACTGTGCACAGTAAACCTGTTATTTCCAGCAAAATTATTGACAGTATGTTTTGCCAATATAATAACCTCTAAGCTTTCAAGTATAATTTAGATTTGGTGAAACCTTTATATGCCACAGCAACATTTTTTTTATTAGATTAGTGGTGAAATTAACAAACTGAACTTTTGTTCTTAAATAATAAAATGTTTTATCATTGGAAACTCAGTAAAGCAATATTTTTTTCAAATTGCAAAGGCATGTATTATTAGATACATAAGTATATGATGAACTATTGTACACACAGATATAGGGTAAATTAATAGACTTCAGTATGACAAAATAGAAATATATTTATTAGTGTACCTTTACATTCCACAATGTAACTATTTTTATTTTTTGAAAAGATTTATTTTGTATATGTGAGTATACTGGTGCTGTCTTCAGGCATACCAGAAGAGGGCGCCAGATGCCATTACAGAGTGTTGTGAGCCACCTTGTGGTTGTTGGGAATTGAACTCAGGACCTCCAGGAGAGCAGCCAGTCCTGTTAACCACTGAACCATCTCTGTAATATATATAACTATTTTTTTTAAGCAACAGTTTGCTGAATTTTGTTAGTGTCAAAAGAGAATAGCCACAATTATCTATGAAGATTTTTAAAAATATTCCTCTTTTTCTAATCACATATGTGAAAAAGGCTGGATTTTCTTTATCTACTTCAACTACAATAGCATATCACAACAGACTGAATATAGAAGCAGATGAGTCCACCTTTATATTAAGCTAGGCACTAAGGAGACTTCTAAAATGTCTCTCTTCTCATTTGTTTTTGCTTTAAAATGTGGATTAATGCATGATGGGATTAATTTTAAAGTGATAAACATTAATTTAAATTTTTTATTAATCATTCCATTTGTTTACATCTCAAATGATATCCCACTTCCTGGTTACCCCTCCCCCACCCTCTTCTCGCATCTCCCCTCTCCCCTCCCTTTTGCCTGTATGAGGGTGCTCCCCCACCCACGCTCTCCTGCCTCACCGATATAGCATCCCCCTACTCTGGGGCATCAAACCTCCCCAGGACCAAGCACCTCCCCTCTCATTGCTGTTGAGCAAGGCTATAAATGTTTCTGGAGACAAAGGTCCCTTTAGGTACACTACTTGGTTGGTGGTCTAGCCTCTGGGAGAACTGGGTGGTTGGGTTGCAATCCCTCTCTGCTCCTCCAGTCCTTCTGCCAGCCTCCCCACCAGGTTCCCTGAGTTCAGCCTGATGATTGACTTCAAGAATCCACCTCTGCTTTGGTCAGTTGCTGGCCAGACCTCCCCAGGAACTGCCACACTTGGTTCCTGTCCACAAGCTCCTTTTGCACACAGCAACAGTGTTGGGTTTGGTGTCTGCAGACATCAGGTGTCCTTAGGTGGAGCCGTTCCTTCAGTCTCTGTTCCATTTTTTTTTGTCCCTGTTCTTCCTTTAGACAGAAACATTTCTGGGTTAAAAGAACTTTGAGATGGGTGAGTGGCTCCATCCCTTGACCTGAGGCTGTGCCTATCTACTGGAGGTGGTCTCCACAGGTTCTATATCCCCCTTGTCTGCACATTACAGCTAAAGTCATTCCCATTGGGTCCTGGGAGCCTCATGTTTCTCTAGTGTCTGGGACCCACCAGTGGCTATCCCCCATTCCTCATCCCCCCTGCTACCTATTTTTATTTGATTTCCTGACCCTTTATACCTCTCTCAAGTCTCTTCCAGTTTCCGATACTGCCACCTGCATTTCCTCCTCTTCCTCCTTTCTCCTTCCCTTGTCCCCCCTCTCCTTCCATTCCCACAATTGTCCTGTTCCCCCCTCAGTACAGGATTGAGGCATCCACCCCCTGATCTTTCTTCTAAGCTCCATATGGTCTGTAGGATGTATCATGGACATTGTGATCTTTTGGGTTAGTAATACATAGAGATTAAAATAATGACTTCATGAAATTCTCAGGCAAATGGATGAAACTAGAAAATGTCATCCTGGGTGAGGTAGCCCAGACATAAAAGAACTCACATAGAATGTACTCACTCATAAATGTTAATTTTAAAGTTTTCATTGAAGCGAATATTAGTAAATTTAATCCATATAAGTAAAATTTCTTTGGGAATCTTCAATAATGGCGAAAAATTTCCAAATGTCTTCTAAGAAAAACAAAAATGTTTAAAGACTAGTTACAGAAGGTTTCTAGGAGGAAGAGGAGGAGGTGCAGAGGAGCGAGAGGTAGAACCGTGACTACAGATTATCTTCATATTTTACTCTATATCTGTTTTTATTTCCATTTGTTTCTATCCCTCAATCTACAGGGCTCAAAAAGGAGGACAGAAATGCCTTGCTTCTTTCTTGCCATCTCCCTTCCAACATTAGGGCTAAGAAGCTGCTCTTCTCTTTTGTTGGTGTTACTCACCAAAACAAGTTGCCTTTGGTCTATTCTCAGTGCCTTAATGCTCTTGAAATAATGATAAGTGGAGAAGTTACGAGGTAATGTTGGAAGGAAGGTGACAAGAAAGTAGCAAAAGCAAGGCATTTCTATCCTTCTTGAGCCCTGTAGATGGAGGGATAGAAATGAACGGAAGAAAAAACAGATCTGGAGTAATATGTTAAGATACATTGTTGTGATGGTTCTTGGTGTTTATTATATCAACAGTAAACAAGCAAAGTATAAGACAGCGTTACAAAGTTCTTTCTTCAGAAATAAAAACATTTGATGTGTTTATTTCATAGAGCTTTGGGGTTGATGAACTTGTGGTCCTTTCAGAACTGAGGAACAAGGAATCCTCAGCATGGAGAACAACACTGACACAAACTAGAAATTCTCAGACATCCGAAAATTTCACCCTGAGCCATGGAATTGCATTATTATTATTATTATTATTTTACCACAAAGTTACTTTTCTTTGAGATTTGGGGGAAAGGACTTTTCTACTTGACATCTAACATTCAAAATATAGGTACACCTTAGAATAAATCCTATTAATTATTTGCGAGCAGAAAAGGAGTAAATATAATCTGTCAAACTGTCAGTTATTTAATGTTGTTATGTACAAGGAGTGATCCATGTCAAATTGCTCTGAAGAAATTACACAGAGAAGCCATGTTACAGTACACATTTTACACATTCCTACTTGTTACTAAATATCGGAGACAGAAACCAACCTAATGAAGTAAGGGGATTTTGGCTCACAGTTTGAAGGCCTAGTACATTTGAGTTGGTGGGAAAGGTGTGGAGGGGAATTTGATTCTAGTTCTGGTTCTAGTTAAAAGCATGGTACAGCTGGCTCCAATGCATCTACACTCAGGAAGCAGAGAGAAATGGTTTCTAGTTGTTCTATTTGCTTTTAAAAGTAATACAGTCAGTATGATGGTGCCACGCAGATTCAGAATGGGTCTTCACACCTCACTGAAATCTCACTGGCAACATGCTCACAGACATAGCCAGAGTTTTGTCTTCTAGATAACTCCAAATCTTGTCAAGTTAATAATGAAGGATAATCACCACAAATTTAAAACTCTGGAGTTGGAACTTGACACCCAAACATAAGTCTCATTTTCATCTTCTTCCAAAATGTATTCAGTACATGCCTAAAAACCCCAATGTCTCAAAAGTCCCAACATTATTTAAATGTGTACATGCAGAATGTCTTTTGATACTCAGGCAATCTCTTATCTCTGAGACATATAAAATCAAAACTGTAAGGCGCACACTTCCAGTGTAGCACAGGGCACACATGCATATTCCAAAAGGGAGGAATAGAAAGATACTGATGAAAAAATCAAGACTAAAGCTAGAAAGGCAAATGCAAACCCCCTCAGCCCCTGGGCTGACATCTGGGGTTTGTGATCTCACTGTGCTCTAATTGCTTTGGACAGCCCCACTTCTCTAGTCCTTCCACCTGTCACACACAGGCCTCTCTCTTATGCTGGCTTCAATCTGTGCCTGCAGATTCCCTCAGTGGGTATCTCATTGTTATGGCACTGTAACATCCTGGGGACTCTATTGCAAATTAAGATTCACCTTGACAACTTTATGCAGCTTCTTTTTGATCTCTGCTTGTAAGAAACCCCAAATAATAGCACAATGTTTTGCTTTAGTGACTTTCTAGAATCTTGATGTTGAGGCCCACACTCGGCCTCAATGCTTTGCCTCAATGCTTTTGGGGCTAAGTGCTCTGGTCAAGAGAGAGTGTGGCTCTTGGGGCAAGAGACTCAAAGAATGGAGACAAGACAGGGTGTGATTCAGTCTCTTCTATTTTCTCAAGTCTCCCTCAAGTCTCTCTTATTGAAGGGAATTCTGAGGTATTTATGTACACAAGCAGGAGAACACAGGTGAAAACATTTACCACGTTCACCATACAGCTGAGGTCACTAAACAGCAAAACAAGCTATGTGGGATAAACAATATCTTTATCAGAGTGTGCTTCAGCTGTTATAGGCTTTTGACAACCAAGTCTTTCATCAGGGTATATGGTTCCAGATGGCTGCAAAGTTGATCTAGCCGCTTTCTACTAAAGTCGGCTCCCAACATCTTGGTACAGGTCTCTATGACCCTTTACATCCTGCACTTTGTATGCCTCCAACGCAAAGTGACTGATACTGCAAGTTGTACCAGATAAAAGTGTAGCACGGTCCCCTTCTACCATAGCTGTAGTGGCCTTTGTATGCTTTTCTGAACAAACTGAGGAAAACGGTTCTGTTGGCAGTTGTTTTCAAATAGGGATTTCCCCATTTAGTTTTTCTCCTTTCTAAGAAATCTGCTTTTACAAAGATGGAGCCTTTGATGGGTGGGGTCTTATCTTCAAGGCAATTTTCCTATTGTCCTAGTGCAATGTGTCAATTTCCCCTTAAATGTACTGATCTCCTTTATAATTGCAGACGCTCTGTACCCTCTTTGCCTAAAATTTTAATCTGTTCACACTACATTTCTTGCCAAACCAGGTTATTCATGTTTTTCTTCCACACATATGTTCTCTTAGTGCAAAAGTAAGAAGCAGTAACTGTGACACAATCTGAACACTATTCTGTCTTGAAATTTCCTCTACTAAATAAACTTGGACACTACTTTTGAACTTATCCTCACTTGAGTTCTCAGGATCTGGACATAACACTGTCTGATTTGTAGAGAATATGATATGAATGATTTCTAGCTTTTGTCCCAATGTAGTCTGTTTCCCCTGGAAAACTGTTTCGGCCTGCTCTGTCCACAGACCGGGGTCTAGCAAGAGAGTGGGGAGGAAGAAGGGGGAGAAACTCGAAGAATGGAAAACAAACTAGAGGATCTGTAGTCAAGTCTCCTTTACTGTCTTCAACACACACAATTCCTACTCTACTCCACTACTACACCACACACTATACCACACACTATACCACCCTACTCCACTACTACACCACCCCTTTACAAGGAAATCCTGGGTATTTACAAGCACAAATAGGAGAACACAGGTGAAAACATTTTACCACGTGCACCATACAGCTGGGGTCACTAAACAGCAAAACAAGCTATGTGGGATAAACAATATACTTATCAGAGTGTGCTTCAGCTGTTGTAGGCTTTTGAAAAACAAGTCTCTCATCAGGGTATATGGTTCCAGATGGCTGCAAAGTTGATCTAGCCGCTTTCTGCTTAAAGTCAGCTCCCAACAGAAAACCTCATGAGAACAATCTTTCTTATCTGTATTTCTCTTAGCATTTTAGTCTTGTGAACTACAACCAGAGTGACCCATTAAATTCTGTTTACAGCATGTTGAGCTGTCTGATGAGTACCCTCAAAGCCAAAAGTTTGTGCTGTGAAAAGCATGGGTATTCATAACTACTATTCTCAGAATCGCAGATGAGAAACTATTTGGAAAACTATGTATATGTAGTCTTCTCTCTGACAATCAGAATATTAGTAGGAAAAAGTCTAACAAATGAATCTTTTAAAAATTATCTTATATTGTTTAATACATCTAATGTTCTTTGATTAAAGTACCCCTTCATCATTCTCTTTTATCTATTTCTTCCTTCCACCAAATCCCTGCTTTGTTGTAGGTGCCCTTCTATTTTTATGTCTTTTTGGGGGATGTAATCTACTGTATTTAATTCGGGTTGGCTGCATGGGCACAGGTAGGGGATTATGTGTTTGTGTGGAAGCAATACACCAGCATCTACTCCACTGAGGAATATGACGCCCTCTCCCTCTGCAACCTTTAACTGTACATAGCTCCTCTGGGAAGGGTGAGGCTTCATGAGCCTGTCCATTAGGGAATGTTGATAGGCCTAGTCTTGTGCAAGTCTTGTGCAATTTGTCACTGCTGCTGCCTGAAATTGTAAAAGTTCATATGAATGTGGGAAACATATTGCAGAAAAATTAAAAGAGTAAGGATTATCAATTGCATGAAGCATTCATTTGCATATACGATGAAAGTAAAATAGAATTTAAGAAAGTTCTTGAAATTTCACATATTTTAGAAAATAATATGTTGTATGTAATTCCTTATTTACAATTTCAAAATAAAAATATAGGAATTCACAGATAAAATTGGCAATGTGTCTAGGAGGCTAGCTGTGACCTTGTTAACATTTTTTTAAAGTAAATGTGCACAAGATTGAGACAGACACCAGGATGCCATCTGATTAAGGTCCCATGAGAAATAATTGTCAAAGCACTGGAATGCTCAGTGTTTACATAAGCTTCCTCATCTGTGATCCATTCAGCACATAAAGTTTGCCTTTATGGATAAGAAAGAAAGAGAATGCCATGAAAATTTCCAGCAAATATAGATGAACAAATCTTATTTGAGAAGTTGCTTTGCTACTAGAACCAGGATATTTTAAGTTCCTTGGTAAGCACTTTCTTTGTCCCACTGTTTAGTATTTCCTGTTTATGTGTCATTATTTTATGATTCACTATGAGTTTCTGTAATACCCACTTTTGCCTTGTGTCTCTCAGGGCTATAGTTTCTTGTGCTGTTTTAGCACACTGATATTTCTGATTTCTGTGGGGTCAGTGGTTCTCAATGCTAGGTGCACATTAAACTCACCTGTTGAATTTATCCATTTAATCAATTATATAAAAATACCTTGTTGTTGGATCTTAAATGCTGGCAACGTTAAAACCTTCCTAGGCAATTACAGTGTATATGTACAGTGTACAGTATATTTTAAGTTCCTTGGTAAATGCTTTCTTTGTCAGAGTTGTGTGTGTGCCCATTGTTTGGTATTTCCGGTTTATGTGTTATTATTTTATGATTCTTTATGAGTTTCTGTAATACCCACTTTCCCCTTGTAGCTCTCCAGACTGTAGTTCTGGCTTAGAAACCCTGAATGTGAGTGTCAGAGAATTGTTTATTTTTGTTTTTAATTTGCTTTCCTCCAGTCCATGATGACTAAATTACATGTCTAGGAAAGTTCCTTTCTGTGTTTACTTTTTAATTTTTTTCTGTATTTTGAGTCATTTGGACATACCTTTTTGTAGCCTCAAAATATAGTTAAAAGTAAGCATATGTTGCACGTTAAAATGATTTTGTTGTGTTGGGTTAGATTTTTAAAAATTGTTTATTCTCAGTATTTGAGAGTGCAATGTTGTTCAACTTTGACTGCATTTTGGTATCACCTGGGGAAGTTTCTAAAACCACTGATGACATGGAGGAACTATCTAGAGAAATTCTGTTAAAATTGATCTGGTGTACTAGGATTAAAAGAGGTCTCCACATGATGCTATAATAGAGTATTTGTAGATAGCACACACACACACACACACACACACACACACACACACACGCTTAAGTTATGTAAATAATATGTTAGGTAATTGATATGCTAATCTATCTTTGAACTAAGGAAGCCAGTTAAGCACAGTTCTTCATGAGAATTGCTTATAATCAGGGAGCCTTGAAAAATAATGATGCCTGTGCATTATGCTCTAGCAATTTTGATACCATTAGTCTGGAGAGCAGGCCTGGTGATGCTGATTCTTAGTGAAGTTGGGGGCTACAGTTCATCCTGATCTACAAAGTAGATCTCTTCAATTTCAGCAGTTGGTGTCATAGTAAGGATGTTTTTATGAAGGGCCTGTATATGAAACTAAGCCTTCAAGGCCTTAATGTATTAATAGTATATAATAGTATATTCTCCCTTAATCTCCTTATTTATTAGCAAATAAAAGTTTCATGTTGTGAAAATTGGTTATGGTGTAGGACCCTACACTTCATTATTTTGAGTTACTGTTCAAATTGCTATTATTGAATTTGCTACTATTGAATTGGGGCTTTATTTGGTCTTCTGTTTAAATATGAGTTTCTGGTGGGAAGGCTAATATCTTTAACGTTTTTAAAGTATTGACCACACATCTTTTCAGAGTTCAGATGGATGCCAGTGATCATTCCACAGTTCAACGATACTTACATAAGTGACTGCCTATTAAATTCTCTACGAGGTAGATTTTCAGAAACCTAACAGATACTGAGGGTGCAGGTGGACAAAGGCTTTTTTTAAACCTCTATTTGGAGAAAAGAAAAATGCTAAACATTGGTGTTTAGCAGACTTCCTGGAGACTGTGTTTAAACTTCAAAAGGGTATCTTTTGAAAGGAGACCTCTTGTATTTAACTGGTGACAATAAAGTGGAGGAGAAAGTATTGATTTTCTGCGGCAAACATGTGGTTCATTTTTATTACAGTTCAACAATATTGCCAATAGTCTTTATAAAGAAAGCATTTTAATAAAGTTGACATCCTTGGTAGAGAAATAGCAAGGCTTTCATTTGCAAGCTGTTGCCACTGGGGGTCACCATTACAATTGCTAAGCATTGCCTGTGGCTCCAGAGCAACTGCTGCAGCAACTTGGCTAAAATGAGGAAAATGGGCGGAGGACTGATGCCTTTTAAGCAGCTTCTTTTCCTTAGTGTCGCAGAGAAGCATTTTCAGATATTAAGATAAATATTTGTGTTTTGTGGGTAGGATACTCAAGTGTGATAAAAAGAGACTCGACAAATTGCTTGTCTGTGTAATAGCTAAAATGATTCTTCATGGTTATAGCTCATCTCAGAGCTCCGTGCTGTCCTTCAGAGAGGGTGATCAATATATACTTTTCTGCCCGTCTACATTTTTCAAACATTTAACTAGAATTGGTCTGCAACATGTTTTCAAATAACTCAACCTTGTTTGCTTTATGAGTACCAACCCCTACTGTCTTATGTTATTACTCAATACATTGTTTTTGTCTATAAAAAATCCCTTCAGCTGTTCACTTCATACATATTAAACCATTGCCATTACATCAGGAAAAAAAATAAAGAAGGAAACCAAAGCCAGAGTCTCCCAAAGTGTGAGTCATCACAGAACAAACACTGCTTTTGGATGAGGTGCAGTTACATATACATTGTGCAATACAGATGGTAAGGGTAAGATGTCGAGACAGGAGAAGGGCAAAATGACAGTAGATGACACTCACTCCTGGCTGTGTCCTCAGCAGGCTATCTAACTATGCAGTAGACTCCACTTATGTTAGATTTTTCCCAAGTAAAACTTCCCATTTTACCCAACTCCCCTGATCTTCATAGTTTGCTCAGTACATTTAATCAACATCTCTACAAGATTCCCATGTTAAGAGTCATGGGTAAAACAATATATAACACAGATGCATTGCCCTCAAGGCCAGCTCCTGAGGTTAAGATTTATACATACAGGGCCTGCTACTCAGAAGCATTCTTACACTCCACCATTGTCTTAAAATTCTTAATAGTTTTGAAAAAAGGGCCCTGCATTTTACTTTACCTTTGAGGTTCAAAAATTACACACCTGAGCCTGACTGCCCAGAAGGGATTCACATTGTAAGGGGGAGACAAAGGAATTATAATCTGTAGCTATTAAGCTAAGATTTGAAGTATGGTCTGTTAGTTTTTTAAACAAAATATTATGGAAAGGGTATTATTTTGTTTGAAGAGAAGCAGAGAGAATTTAGAAAGGTTTTATTCATGATTCACATATTATTGAGATTTTACTGTGTGCAAAGCACTGTGCTAAATGACTCAGGGGATTAAAAAATGAATTAGCTATGAGTCTTGCCATTGATCTCAAATTAACTCAGTGAATGAAAGCATACATAGGGCATAGCAGGTTTGATTAAGTCTTCCATGTAGCTGGAATGGGACATCTGTGTGAATGCTAAATCTTTTTTTTACTTTTCAGATCTCTTTTTCTAATCTATCTCATGTAGACTTGCTGAACCATTTTATACATCCTTTGAAGTTATCTCTATTCACTATCTCTTGAAATAAATTCTAGAGCCCTTAGCATATCATTAAAGATACACTACATCTTTAGATGCAAATATGCATCTAAATTTCTTTGTATGTGTATGCTTACATTGTAGTATCATTACATATTAATTTTGATATTAGACAACTCAGTTTTCAAACCAGAGATTTTTTATATCTATACTAAGAAAAATTTAAATTGATCTTGTAGGGTTTTTGTGATGTTTAAAATGAGATTATATACCATAGGGCACTATTTTAAGATTTAACATATATGTAACATTACTAGAGAACCTTGCTGGAATGTAGAATCCAATACAGCAAGTGTATGGTACAGCCCAAAAGCTATTTTATAGTTCTTAATATATGAATCAAGTTTAGGAAGATATACCATTTGCCAAGTTAACCATTTTTCATAAACTTGTGTGTCAGAAAGAAACTAGTTCAAGAAAAATCACTAATGAGTGTAGAATTTTGCTTTGTTTGAAGGGTTTCATATGAATAATGTTTGCCTCTTATATCCTCCCCTACACACACATCCTCTCTCATAAGACAAAGAGAGGATTCCAGTGAAAAATAAAGTTGGGATGGATTATAACAGTTGTGTGGAAAATATTTCAGGAAGCTTTTCTTCCTTGGGTCATTTATACATAGCTGGGGGGTTTGCTCACATTTTCATATCATAGGAAGATATTCTGAGCTGCATTATCATACCTGTTTAACTAGTGGTTTGAAGTTCAGGAAATCAGATCACTGTTATAATGAACTCGGCTCAGTCTAATTAATAAATATGTCTGGGACTTCTGTAGCATAGCATTGCAAAGCTATATGTGAAGCAGATGCTCATAGTCTGCTAGGGGAAAAAGGATATGCCAAATAAACTCATTCATTGTCGTGCAAGAGGTACAAAAGTTACAGGGATAATAGATAGAGAGTAGGTAGGTTATAGGCTGAAGTGAGAAAATGCATCTGGTCAGGGATATTGTTATAATGGAGGCTCCATTTCTTATTTGTAAAGCTGAAGTTAAGGCTTTGTTTCTGCTGTTTAACATTGAAGCCAAGCAGACTTGGAAAACTAGAATTCTTTCATCTATAATGGATAATTCTCTTCTCTCTGAAGTTCTTGAGGAAACTATGTGCCTGAGAACACAGCATAGTGAACATTAAAGGATCATCCTTTTATCAATTGAATAAATGTTTACTACCCAAACTCTGGCCTCCGTAAGTGATGCAGGAGCAAGTGTCTCTCCTTTCTCCCTCAATCCTCAGATCTTTATATTTATGTCTGAATAGATCATGTATTTCTCAGACTGTTGTTACTATGGTGAAATACCTGAGAAAAATCTATTTGGATGAGGGAAATAATTTATTTTTGCCTTTGGTTTAGAAGATTCTGCACACGATTCAATTATATCATCTTTAGGCTTGTTAAGTCAGGATATTATGGTGAGGAGCATATAATACTAAAAAACACCTGTAATTCTGATTCCTAAGGGATCCAATCTCCTTTTGCTTCTGTAATCTCGTATATGCATGGTGTACAGACATCCACTCAGAAGATAGACAGATACATGGACACACACACACACACACACACACACACATACACACTAATTTTTTAAAGGAAGTACAAAAGGGTTTGAGAGGAATGAAGAATAAGAACTACCATAAATCAGAAATATGTAGTTGTAGGCAAGTCAAACAAGAAATGAAGAAAGATTTTGCCAATGCTTAGTTATAGCTCTCCCATTCATTTTGAGTAGTGTACTTGGGGTTTAGTTTCTCTTATTTAGTAGATAAAACAGTACTGGGAAAGGGGGCAAATGAGATAACTCAACATTTTTAATTACTGGTCATTCCCTACCTTACAAACCTGTCCTGAATTACTTTATGCCAAAGAAGCACACGTAGTAACAGCTGGGTCAGTTTATCTGTTATTTTGACCCATGTGTTTGCATTCCTTTTCTTCCGATGCAAGCAATGAGGGCTAAACATATAGATATATGTTATTTAAAGCCATATGATTAGTATATTGGTTAAGTTATAAAAAAATAATAAAGGGATATCAACCCTGAATTTGAAGTGGTTTCAACACAAATACAGTAAATTCAAATAAATTTTTATTTTCTTTCATATACATATCCAGTGTGGGATGATGGAGGGGGAGCTGTAGTTCATACAGTTTTTAAGGGATCTAAGATGATGGGCATTCTGCTGCAGGAACTTATATCATGTAGGATAGGTCTCAGTGAAAGTAAAGAGAAAAACAATGCATAAGATATATTATTCTTAACTGTATACTCACTTCCCAGAGCCAGTTATTTGTTACCACTCAGCTTGAAGGAAGGCTAGTAAGTGTTGGTATAAAAATGTAAACTCGTATCTGCTTCAATTAAAAATTCTTTGCCATGCATACATCAAGCCTGCTGCCCTATGTTTCCCTGGGGGAAAGAAAGCGTTTCTCAAATCAAATTAAGGTGTCAGAAAAATTTTAGGACTAGAGTATCAAACAAAGTTGAATTGAAGAGATCAAATCGAAGGAGTTGTCTAAGAATTAAGGACTACAAGGTAAGCCATGAGAAGAAATAAGTGGGGTAGTTTTGAGGCAGAAAAATGTAATCAATATAGATGTCAAAGCATTAAGGCTAGAGTAAACAAGGAATTGGAGACATCAAGCAGCAATCAATATAGAGCAAGCAATGGTGATTTGTAGTTGTGGGTAGATGAAAGGCAGTTTAAGACCCAGCCAGGGACATATCCTGCTTAACACTGACAGCGAGCCTCTATTCTTATTTTTGTATCCTTTCAGTGTGCCAATTGTAAAACCCATGCTAGGCAGCCAGTTTCCTATCAAGACAATTGTTTAAAAATCCATCAGTGGCTCCAAGTGCCTTCACCAGTTGAACCAGGTCCATCTGTTTGCTGCATGCTTTGTGACTGCCAGATAGTATTTGCAAATCCTCAAGTGTGGTATGTTTTTTTCATATCTCTATGTCCCTAATCTTCAAGAGACATTTTCTACAGTGTGTTTTTATCCTTTCTCTATCAATCTAAAAATCATCTCAATATTGTTAAAGCAATAGCTACCAGAGAAAGTGGTCTCAACAAACAAAAGAGGCCTTTGTTTCCATGGAAACCTGGGCCTATTTCTATCATTGTGCTTATCACATGACCTTTTAACTACTGGTTTTCTTGCAGTTAAGAGATTTGTGTCTTTTCTTATAGCACAGAGTTTGGCACATAGAACATGCCCCTTTACTATTTGTTGAATGAACATTGTGTGTTCATGTGCTATTCGATGATATGGAGCAGTAGACAAGGTTCATGTATTATTCTGAGTATGAACACTAAAGTCAGCCTATAACAAATGAAATTTATTTAGCACAAGGCAATGTTGTATAAGAATCAGAGATTTTCTTTCTCTTAAAAATAAGAGCATTTGGGTTAATTATTTGCAATTTTGTTCAATTATTTTTTTCTACAATCTACCTGTTGTCCACAAGACTTGATATATTTTCTGGCTTTTAATTCAAAAGACAATATAATACAATAGAAAAGCTTTTCAACCCAGGTTTACTTAGGCAAATGAAACATCAAATCTTTTAACTGACATAACTTAATAGAAAAACTTAATAGAACACTGTCTTCTGAACATAGCAGCCATCATCATCTTAGTCAGATCAGCAGTTATTACCTACAAGAAACCTTCAGAATTGTAACTACAGATCTTTTCTAATATAAGGAAAAGGTGATGTGAAGACCATGAGATGCTCATCTGGGATTCTAGCCTCTGTGTTACTGTCTCAGTACATGTCATTCTGACTCTGGTGTATGTGGTCTTGGGAGCTGCTAGACTCTATAAAGAGTGGAAGGTTAACTGTCAGGGGGAGAACTTCTATGCAGCTATAAGAAGGTTCTTACACCCATTGGGTGAGATGTTTTGGTGATGCAACTGTCCTAAGCTAGACTTGGATGAGGTTATTATGTTGGTCTGTTGTTGGCACTCAATCTAGGGCAAATGGATATTTTTGTCTTCCCAGCTAAAAGTTAACACACACAAAAGAATTGCTCAGGCATTAGAGAATCAAAAATGCAAAGTAGAAATGTGCTATTCTAGTGGTGATAGTTACTGTATGAAACTGTTAGGACTCCTGGGACTGCAAGAACAAAGAAACAGGGTTGAACAGAATTAATAACACATGTAAAAAGAGTCTTGGGGAAATAGGACTTAGATGGGTGGAGATAGGGTGTCAAATATGTGGTGTGGCATCTGCTGGGTTAAAATGAGATTGGTTCTGGGTATGCTTAAGACGAAACAACAAACTACAAATTAGAACTAAATGCTGATTCTAGGGTAAAGACTCGTGTTGGAGTGATGAACAATTGAAAACAAGCAAAGGAAACAAGCAAGCTCTTCTTCCTCCTCCAGTTTTATATTCTCCATCATGTAAACCCTCATGGCATGGCATAAAAGGCATGAAGGGAAACTGCAATGAGATACACACAGTTGGAGCACAACTGATAACCAGGAATAGAGCAGAAGCACACTCCCTTAAGACAGCTGTTCTGACAGGTTACATTTCTATGCGAATTTTCTTTACATAGTTTCAATATTATTTTTTGTTTGTTTGATACTCCATTATAATTATTTTGGTTTTCTCTGTCTATTCATAGTCGTCATATTAATGCTTAGCTTATTGTTTTGGTTTTACAAAACTTATTAAATTGTTCTTTTAAAGTTAGGTGTTTATGTTGTCTAATTTATGGCTAGTATAGATATCATTTTAATAACTTTGTGGATATATCATTTTCCTTCTGTTTAATATTCCTCAGAGCCGAATTATTATTTTAAAAAACACTTGCATTTTTATGTGTTGTTTTATTGCAGTAGATGAGTCCACCTGTTTAACAAGTAAATAGTGATTTTAAAGCACTCCTGTGAAATCACAGGAAAAATAAAGGCACATATTTGGAGGTAGTGACAAAATACATTATGGGATGGAGAGCATTTAAAATTTGACCTTTAAAACCTACATTTTTTTTCTTGAAGCAGAAAATATGGCCACAGCATAAACCTGCCATAGTTCTTCCCTTGGTCTTAGGCTTTCCAGTTAACTGATTCCATATGATCGTAGTTCTGTAGGTATGATCCCTGGGCCAGCAGCACTGGCATGAAAGTCAATTCTTGACCTGTAATTCATGTCTACTGAGTTAGGACTCTTGAGGAAGGGGGCCCAGGGGTTTGAGATTTCAGAATGATTCTGATACATACTGAATACAACCAATGTTATGTATATTCTGAAAGAACATGTGAGTATTAGCTCCACTTTGCACTTGAATCATATTGAAAAATCTTTTTGATTTTGTATTAGGAAAAAATGAAAAGGGAAAAATCTAAACACAGGGTTACTTTAGTATTATGATCCATTTTTATCCTCAGCTTGAACTTTATATGTGTCCAAAATTATTTTTAAAGCCAAAATATGGAGACCACTATATGGATTCAGTTTCACCCTGTGTTTCCTGATATAATGTTTTACTTTGAGGTGTTTGTAATGGCACCTCTAGCACTGAGGCAAATATTTTAAAGGTTTGTAAATACTGTCCTGAACCTTTAAAATAACTATTTCTTGTTGTGTATGGGACTATAAATGTTTCCAGCACTTTAATATTCATTGTATTAATACTTCTCATAGTAAGAAACAAAAATCTGACTCCTGTCAGAGAAGCAAAAAGGAGAATATTTTGGATTATATTTTCCTAAGTATGAGTAGCTGGGGCTTAGGACAGGAATCCAAAAATTATTGGACTTCTGAACTCTTTTCAGTTTTAGTCTGTAGTTTTCTACTTATTTCTTCTATCCAATTTGGAACATGGCTGCCCAAAACACTCTGACTCAAATAGTGGCCATAGTGATATAAACTAACAACTCTCTTGATGAATATTTAGTAGGTTTTAGTTATTGTGGTAAATCATGATGAATGCTTTAAAGTAAAATTTATTTATGATCATATAGATTTGAAATATGAGAAGATAGACAGAAGTTGGTAATTTATTCAAAGTCTTAGATTTTTTTTTTTTTAAATGTCACGAGGAGGACCCAGACTCAAGAAGACCAATTGTAGACTCTAGGTTATAGAGCATAGGCAATATGGGTCTTGTAGTGAACAGTGGCCAACATGGCCATTTATAAAGAATTGGAGCTTTCTGATTGAACTGTGTAATTAAAATAGGAAAAATATTTTCCTACAGACAAAGTGGTTTATTTGTTTTTCAGTAGAGAGTAAAGTATCAGGCCACCAAATCCAACATGGACACATAACACTGTGTGAACTGTGTTGATAGGCCCATTATATGGCTTTAAAGGGCTTTTAAAATAATTTGCCACAGGGAAGTTGAAACTAAAGTAAATCTTTCACCTCTGAGATTTTTGCTTTCTTCATTATACATTTCTTTATCTCAATTATCTGCATTTTGACCAGTTATAGAGAAGCCATAAGTGCTATTTCTGCAAAAAAAATTGCATTAGTTTTAATGCAATTTCTAGGTGTACACTATTATTTATTTAATATTTTGAGGCAGTGTCTCTCTACTCAGTCCTAGCTGTCCTGGCACTTACTATGTAGACCAAACCAACCCCAAACTCACAGGTACCTACCTGCTTCTTCCAGAGTGCTGGGATTAAAGGCATGTTTCATCCTGCTTAGCTCTAACTATATTCTCGATACTTATCTTTATATCGACATATAAGTTCTCACCCCCCCCCATCAAAGAAGATTCCTTTGCAACAGATGGAGACATCTACAGTGATCCACAATTGGTTGTATTGGACTTTTATGTGTTAAGGTTCTATTTAGTGTCAGTTCATCTGTACATATTTGGGCACCCTAAAGACATTTTAAATAAAAAATAAAATAGGCTTCTGTTTCTTCTTTTACCATTATCTAACTTTCTCTGGGTAAAATTACATTGAGGAGAGCAAGATGGTGTTTTTAAATGTTCTGTAAGATATAAAATATATAAAAAAAAATAATTGTAGATACAGGAGGAATTAAAGTCCACTCAAAATTGTCCTTTTTATTCTTGTCAGCTGAAGGTTTTGTTTGTAAATTGATTTCTTTGGAAATGCATAACCAATAATCTTTACAGGAGCTAAAATGTAAATTAAAGATGTGATTTTTAAGGAACTATTAGAACCATTATCTTAGATTCTATCAATTTATGTATAGTCTATCAAATTAACCATGCTCCATGTCTTCATTTGTCCAGCCCCTTTTCCTCTACTATTTGCTGCTCCTACCATTTTGTTTCCTTGCTCTCTGCAGAGATGAAGGCTATAGTTAGCCTCTGAAATTTTTGTGTACTTTTTCCACACCACCTCTCTTTTTATTTATTTATTTATTTATTTATTTACACTCCAGATTTTATTTCCCCCCAGTCTACCCTCCAATGGTTCCATATCCCATACCTCCAACTCACCCCCCTTCTCCACAAGGATGTCTCCACCCCCAACCCCCCATTCCACCTGACCTCTAAACTCCCTGAGGCCTCCAGTCTATTGAGGGTTAGGTGCATCATCTCTGATTGAACACAGACCCAGTAGTCCTCTGCTGTAGATGTGTTGGGGGCCTCATATCAGCTGGTGTATGCTGCCCTTTTTGTGGTCCAGTGTTTGAGAGATCTCGGGCGTCCAGATTAATCGAGACTGCTGGTCCTCCTACAGGGTCGCCCTCTTCCTCAGCTTCTTCCAGCCTTTCCCTAATTCAGCCACAGGGGTCCCTGGCTTCTGTCCATTGGTTGGATGCAAATATCTGCATCTGACTCTTTCAGCTGCTTGTTGGGTTTTCCGGAGGACAATCATGATAGGTCCTTTTTTGTGAGTGCTCCATAGCCTCAGTAATAGTGTCAGTCCTTGGGACCTCCCCTTGTGCTGGATCCCACTTTGGGCCTGTCACTGGACCTTGTGTTCCTAAGGCTCCTCTTCATTTCTATCCCTGCAGTTCTTTCAGACAGGAACAATTATGGGTCAGAGTTTTGACTGTGGGATGGCAATCCCCTCCCTCGTTTGTGATGTCATGTCTTCCTGTTGGAGGTGGGCTCTATAAGTTCCCTCTCCCTACTGTAGAGCATTTCATCCAAAGTCCCTCTCTTTGTGTCCTGAGAGTCTCTCATCTCTCAGGTCCCTGGTGCATTCCGGAGGGTCCCCTCCACCACCTACCTCCCTAGGTTGCCTGTTTTCATTCTTTCTGCTGGTCCTCAGGGCTTCAGTCCTTTTCTTTCACCCAATACCAGATCACGTTCCCCTCTCCCGACCACCCTAGTCCACTTTCTCTCCCAGGTCCTTCCCTCCCTCCCGACTGTGATTGCTTTCTTCTCCCTCCCAAGTGGAACTGGGAAGTCCTCACTTGAGCCCTTCAACTTGTTGACTTTTCTGAGTTCTAGAATTTTTGCCTGATGATGGTTGCTCACACCTTTAATCCTTTGGGAGGCAGACACAGGCAGATCTCTTTTCTTCTTTTATTTATTTACATTCCAGTCATTCTCTCCTTCATGGTCTCCACTGACAGTTTCACCCCATTTCCCCTTGCCCCCAAGAGGGTGTTCCCCCATATATAACTTCCTTGGGTCCTCAAGTGAGGATTAGGTACATCTTCTCCCACTGAGACCAGATCAGGCAGTCCTCTGCTATATATATGTGCTGGGGGCCTGGGACCAGCCCGTGTATGCTGCCTGGTTGGTGGCAGAATTCTGTGAGTTGGAGGCTGGCCTGGTCTTCAGAGAGAGTTCCAGGACAGCTATGGCCACACAGAGAAACCCTGTTTCAAAACCCTCACCCCCAAATATTTTTTCATATAATTTTTTTGATCATATTCTTTCTACTCCTCCCAAATCCTATTCACATCCCTACCCACCAACTTAATGCTCTTTCCCTCCCTCTCTTCCTCTCCCCTCCCTCTGTGTGTAGCTATGTGTGTGTGCATGTATAAGAAAAATGAAAATCAAAGCAAATAATCCAACAAGACAAAACCAAAAATGGAGTCTGTTTTGGGCCAATTGCTACAGGGCACAGGGCCTGCCCTGGAGTGTGGTTGATTACCCAGTATCACTCCATTGGAGAAAATTGTTTTTTTTTTCCTTTCTCAGCAGGTATTAATTGCAAATAGTTTCTCGGTTAGGTGTGAGACTTTGTGTCCACTTTCCCTTCTCAGTATTGGGATTTTGTGGAGTTTAAACTTGTGCAGGTCTTGTGCATGCTTTCAGTCTCTGTGAGTTCATTTTCCACACTGTCTCTTTAAAATTGTTGTCTGTAATACTAACTAAGCAAGCACAGTGACTTTCAGCATATGGTTCTTAGTTAATGCCTCAGAAGTCTCAGGAGTGATACATTTGCTCTTATTTTGTCAAAGGCAGTAGGACTTAGCAGTTAAAATGTGATAAACAAAGAGGAATCCCAATATAACATTGCTGTTAATAGAGGGGATGATTGCACTCTGCCTTTCCCTCACAGATGCAGGCTGACATTCCATTGTGTGGGCAATGCAGACAGACCTAATGCATGTGTAACTGTAGACAAGATGAGCTCTGCTGTTTGCTATTGTCTGTGGGCTCTTAAACATTGCAGCAGTAATTCCCCTTTTGTGCTGCCTGCTCTGTAGACAGTTTTATGAACCTCAGCACTTTTACTGTCAAGAGGGTAAAGAGTTCTTGAAGACTGAGGGGAAAAGGTCCCGAAAGTTCCACCTTGCTTTTTGTCCTTGAAGGTGTTTTTGTGACATGATGATGAAAAAAAAAAGAGTGAGCCAGCAAAATTCTGCATACCATAATAATGACAAATAGTGTCTGGCTTTTGTGATTACAACTGAAGCCATTCAGGCATACCACAAGCTTTCAGAAAGTCAATAGTTTAAAAAATGTATTGATTGTTACCAAGACCCTTAGAGAATGGCTTGGAATTTTCTAGCTGATCAAAGGTGGCATTGTGAAAAAAACACCTTTTCTAGACAGGAAATAAAGCGAGGAATGTTAAAATTGTTCACATAAATGTAATGCTTTCATTTGGAAAGGAATAGAAAAGCAGTCACAACTTGCATATGTACTGACAACTACCACAAAAGTATTCTCCCACTCCTCAAATTAATTTATTTACCATTGAGAATGAGTCTATAAAGTGATATAATGAGAACAGCACAATTTAAAACTTGAGATGGAATACAATCCACTAATGATTTTTCATTCTGAACACATTTCAAAGAAAATAAGAGTTCTGAAGGTCAAAACAGAGATTGCAGTTCTTGAGGATATTAGTGATGGCTTCTGGGAAGTTTAAATGTCTTTAAAATTTCTTCTCTGCAAGTTGGGAATGTTATCTGCTGGGTGTTCAGTGAGAACTTAATAAAAAGTTATAGTCCTTTAGTTTCCCTAAGCATCGGATTTTTTTAGGTCCTAGAATCTTTAGCAGACCTATGCTTGTTGTGCACATACAGCCCTTATGACATCTAACTTAAGAACATACTTACAAGTTTCAGTCTTTCTGGGGTGCTAGGATTGGGTTCTCTGTGGGAAGCATACATACAGGTGTTCGTTTGGTGGGGCAGTTTCTTGGGAGAAGAGTGATATAGTCATTGCAAGCAACAGAAACACCTGCTTTTAAAAGAATGTCTGCCTGTCCTTTCCACTTTGTGTTTCTACTTTTGTTTCTGTCTCATGCTCAATCTTTGCTTTCACTGAACCACCACCTTGTTAAGGAGTTCCACGCGTCTGCTGCTGTGTACTCACAGGAGCTTATCAACATGCCACTTAGGATTACAGTAAGCTTCTTCACTATGTCAATTGTACATGTAGCAGAAATTCCCACTTTAATAATTGCTCTTCACCAATATCCCTGCAAAATATTATCCCTAAAAGAAGCACAAGAAGGGAGCTAGTTCATCAAGCATGTCCAAGTGTTTGTGTTCTGTATTTTCTCTAACATGTTGGCAATTCTGAGAGATTAACTCATTTAGGTCCCCTGGGTTACAGGTTATACAAGTAGAAAATAGAGGTTTTTACCATTTTCAAAATTTGAATAATAATGAATAATCAAATATATTGCAAATGAAAAGCACTATTGTATAAAATAAAACTAGAGGTTTAAACTTAGAGGTTTTTTGAGGCTTACTGGTTATTTATGTATATTCACCCAGGCACCAAAAGATCATAAATTCATGCTTCCATATTACATAATGTGAAACTTGTATAGACTCTTCATTCTGTCCTTATGGTTTTCTACAATTAATCACCATAGAATTAAATGGAGTGATAGACAAAGGTTTTACCCATATATATGTAGGTTGCTGAAATTAACATTCTTTGATAATGGAGTTATCTGCTTGATGTTTCTTTGTGAGTGTCTTTTTTTTCTGGTAAGAGACAAGGCAAGTATTTATTAAATGTAGGTTTCTAGAGAAGTTCTCTGACCTGTCTTTTGTCAAGTGGGTCACAAATGGAGAAAGATAGACTCTAAAGTGATTTGTTTTAGCAAGAACATGTTCCTGCTATAGACAGTGGAAAATACTACTTTCCTTTGGGAGAGGGCTCCAGAGGCCTTGGGAAGGACACAAGGAGGCTATAGTTTATTGAGCTCTGATGTGTTTAAGGCACTGAACATTTTTATTCATATAGGTCACATTGCCTAATTATTTCCTCAACTGGCATATTCTTTTCCTTTAGGCAAGTTGCACACAAAACCAAATTACAATCCTAAAGTTCTGTATTAGCATGGAATCTGAATGAAATACTTTATTATGTAATATGAAAATTTAATATTTGTGAAAACTTTCATGCTGTGTATATACACGCCAAAACACATAGATCAGAGAGGTTTTTTTCATTTGGTCTAATCCACCTTACTCCTGAGTAAGATCTCAGACAGGTAAAACATTTTTCAGACTTTCTCTTTTGTGTGTTCTGTATCTTAATGATTCCTTTGGATGGACATTGGCCTCAGAGATTAATGCATTAAACTTTTATTTTCAAGCTCGAGGACTGTAACACAGGTAGGATTCTGCTCTGCTGAGCTAGGTTCAATTTGACTGGGCCAGATTAGACATCATACTTCTGGGCAGGTCTGTTTCTCATGTCTTATAGAGGCAAGATTTGAGAGGAAGTGGCTACTTGGGGATACTATTCTAATAGCAAATGACAGGAACACAAGTGACAAGTTCAAGTAGGTGATGTTTCTTAAGGCCTTGGTTTTGAGCTGTCACAGTGTAATTTCCTCCACATCAACACCTATCTAGCCACAAGGACAAGCATTGATAGAATGCAGAAATATACTCTTCTCAATGGGAAATTTAAAGTGAAAAGTACACAGATGGAAACTCTCTGAAGAAAAATAAGGTATAGAGAAGATTTGGGAACAACCATCTAATCTATTGGCATAACTCTGAGGTTGTGTATTCTAATTCATTCTGTGTTGATTCAGTAGATTAATTCTCAGAGTACCAATTCTCTAGAGTCTTGGGAGTGGCAAAGGAGTATGATATTTCAATTTTGCTTTCTGTTCTCATGGGTAGAAAAGGGACATACCTAAATCTTCCTTCTTAGAGTTTGATCCAAACTGACTATTAACTGTGTCATCAAGTCCATTAATGGTGTAAAGCTGACATTCATTCTAAAGCCAAGAAAATAGCCAGGTTCAGAACTCAGTGTTTTAGTTTGGAGGGATGACAGAGGTTCTGGTTAGTCAACAAAATGATGGACTGGGTATTGGGTCTATCTTGTACCTTACTGACATAAATTGGTATAGTTATGCTCTAATTGTATTTTAAGAGAAAAGTTTTATTTTAACAGAAAGGGTGATATGTAGGAAAAGCTAAGGTGGGAGGAGTAAAGAGAGGAAGAGGAGGAGTAAGGAGAGGAGGATCTAGGTGACAAGAGGTGGACGGGAACATGGAGGCGGATGTTCACATGTCTCCACCAGTCAAAGATAGTTGATATATCTAGGTTGGGTATTGGGTTACACTTCTGATTGTATGGGCATTTTGTAATTGAGCATTACCAAACTTACAAAGACTTTGATTAACATTAAAAATTGTATAAAAGCAAAATGGAGAAGGGGGGATGGGATAGGGGTTTGGTAGGGAGGGGAAATGGGAAAAGGGGATAGCATCTGAAATGTAAATAATGTATCCAATAAAAAATGTACAAATTTCAAAAAAAAGTTACTGAATCACATCTTTGTTCTGCTAGAATATAGAAAAAATAGTATTTGGGGTCAATAAAACTTAAAGATAAGTAACAAAAAAGAATTATGCAAGAGATCACAAACCTCAGGTATGCCTTGTTTGGCCTGATGCCAGAGTAGGTGACAAACTCTATTAAATCACACCCTTTCCCCTATCCTAGTAAATAGGCCTCATCTATCTTTGCTGAAACTAATTTTCAGGGCCTTCCTAAGGGCATTGTAGCTATCTGCTATCTCTTGAGAACTAAATTGCTCATATAGTTTTCTAAATGTAATGATTATTATTTTCATTTGAAAAAATATCAAATATATCACATTGATAGTAGAGTGTATTAAAATATGCTCTACTAAAATCAGAGATCAATATCAAGGAAAACTACAGGAACTATACAATATGGGTATTAAACAATATTCTTTTGTATGATGAATGGGAATTATTCATATAAATATCAAATAAACTTAATAGATCATATATATATATATATATCAATAATAATAAAAGAAAAAGGGATATCAGTTTGCAGTGAGTACATGGGAGCAGTTGGAAGGAGGGAGGAAAGTGATATGCTTCTATTTCGATTAAAAAAACATGGTGTGTCAACATTACTGGAACCAAGTGAAAACTTAATCTGTCAGAGTTTTGGGGATACATCAAAGCAGTCTCAGAAAGAAGCTCACTGATATATATACATATACACATGCACATATGCATACACATATACACATGTATATATATCAGAGAAAACTGTAACAAATGATTTAAATTTGTATTTCATTAAATTTGGCTCTCATCCTCAAATAAACACACACACACACATACAGAAAGAGGACAAGAGTAATTATAAAACTATAGTTTATGTCATAAATATAGCACCTCTTTAATAATTTTTTGTTGATGAATATTTGACTTTTCTGTATTTGGAATTATTATGAATAATTCATGCATGAGCATTTTGACACAGGTTTTTTGGGGCAGTTGTAATTTTCTTAAGAGTTTTTCTAAAACATATAACAATCAACACTGAGCCAAAGGATATGAACAATCAGTTACCCATCTCTGCGTATCATTTATTAACAGAGCAACTTCAAACAGTCACCATTTTATTTACTTATAAATTCTATGGATCAGAAGTCTGGGCTGGTTTCAGCTAAGCAGTTCATTTTCTGGTCTCTCCTGGGCTCATTCATATTTTTGCCATCATCTGACAGCTCTGCTAGCATGAGATGGTTCAAGCTTGCCTTATTCATGTATCTGGCAATCAGTGCTGGCTGTCAATTAGATACTTCTCTTCCATTGTGTTCTATGCTTTAAAGGCTAGCTTGGTTTCTTAGCAACTTTGTGGCAGCAAGGTGACAGGGCAAAAGCTACAAGGACTCTTGAGGCCTGTAATTCATATTCCCACACCATAATACTTACCTAATCTTAATCATCAAAGCATGTCATAAACTCAACATAGCATAAAGAAAAAAGATGATAGGGGCATCAAGATTGTACCTGAAAGTGGATGTTCCTACAGGATTAGGAAGAATATGTTTTGCACAAGACAAATTAGTAACTTTATTAGATGTGGTTTGAATGAAGTATATTTGCTATAGGCTTATATATTTGAATACTTGGTCTGTAGTTGGTAGTGCTGTTTGGGGATGTTATGGAACCTTTAGGAGGTACAGAAGAAAGCATGACTGGGGACAAGGCTTTGAAACTTTATACCCTTTCCCACTTCCAGTTTGGTCTCTGCCTCCTGCATGTGAATAAAATGTGATCATCCAGCTTTCTGCTCCAGCCACCTGCTGCCATGCCTCTACCACCATTATGCTCTCTGACTCTGTCTCTCTGTATCTGTCTGTCTGTCTGTCTCTGACTCTCTGTCTCTCTGTCTCTCTGTCTCTGTCTGTCTGTCTCTCACGCTCGTGCACACACACATGCACAGGCACACATGCACACACACACATACACGCGCGCGCGCGCGCACACACACACACACACACACACACACACACACATGCACACACGCACATTTACACACCATAAGCCAAAATAATCTGTTTCTTCAATAAGTTTTTGGCCATGGAATTTTAACAGAGCAACAGAAAAGTAACTAACGCACTGGGTAATGATGAATCATTTTTATTTTATTTTATTTTATTTACATTTAAGATGCCATCCCCTTTCCCCATTTCCCCTCCCTAGAAAACCGCTGTCCCATGCCCCCCTTTCCTTTTTGCTTTTATACAATTTTTTTTTAATGTTAATAAAAGGATTTATAAGTTTGGTAATGCTCAATCAGAAGCGTAACCCAATACCCAACCTAGATATAAAGACTATCTTAGACTGGTGGAGACCTGTGAACATCTGCCTCCATGCCCCCTCTCTCTTTCTCTCATCACCTAGCTTCTGCTCTCCTTCATCTTCTCTCTTTACTCCATCTCTTCCTCTCAGTACTCCTTCCCACTTAGCTCCTCCTACATATCACTCTTCCTGTTAAAGTAAAACTTTTCTCTCAAAATACAGTTAGAGCATTCTTATTTCTAATTGTACCAGTGAGGTATAAGATAGTTCTAATACCCAGTCCATCATTTTGTTGACTAACCAGAACCTCTGTCATCTCTTCTAACTAAAACACTTACTTTTGATCCTGGCTTTTTTTTTTTTTTTTTTTTTTTTTTTTTTTTTTTTTTTTTTGGCTTTATAATGAATGTCAGCTGAAAACTATCTACTCAGATCTTTTCTCTCAAAGTAAATAGCCAGGATTGGCTATGAGACTATGGGTCTTCAACCCCATCAGAAATCCGAAATGACTGAGTTAACTGAAGTTATGGGAAGCGCTAAATGTAGCTTCTAAAACTTAGCCAATTTATAGAGACCTCTGAACACCTGAGAAGCCCCTATACTACCGAACGTTCGAGCATCAAATCTTCAGCCTTCTGGCCCAGAGTCATCTGACAGACCTTAGTGATGCAGGATTATTAAGGGCTGATTACTCTGTCTGGGCAGATATAATCAGTCAACTATTCTGCATGTGTGTCCTCTTCTGGACAGTAATTAGTCTGTAGATGGAAAGAGGCAATTCTTGCCTAGTGGCTGTCACCACATAACTGGCATAACTCCAAGGATGCTCAATTTCTTCTTAGAATCCACAACAGGAAGCTGTCAGGAGCAGACAGGTCTCTAATCAGAATGGACATTTATATAAATTTTTGTAGCGTCAATTCTATGGACTTCTGACGTTTTGAAAGCCAACTATCCATGTAAGGTCACCTGGACTGTTGTCTGTTCACTCCTCTTGGCTATTTCTAAATAAAATATGGTTAACCTCCTAACAATTAACTCAAAGCCATGAATTTGCTATACTCCCTTAACTCATAGGTTAACCATCCCAAATCAGTTAAAAAAGTTAAGGAAGGACTCGGTCTAGGCCTTGAATTCCTAAATGTGTTATACAAGCACATTGCACATGAGAGTATCAATATTCATCTCACTTTTATATTAATAAGGAGCTCGTACCAATGAAAACCTTAAATTTGAAATCAAAGTAAATTTTGTACCATTTAAGAAATTATAACTTCATCTTGATAATAATTATACAGATTTCTACCAATAGGTTATGGCTGTGCAATAAGTCCTAGCTAATCCTCCCTGTTCCAACAAAACCACTACTTTTCCCTAGAAAGACAGACCATTATTAACCACATTAGTCCCCAAGCCCATGGAATAGGGGCGCTGACTCTTCTGTAACTTCTTCAGGCTGATTACGGGCGTTGAGATATTAGAAGAGGGGTGGGGGGAAGAGTAAGTTGATAATCCTCTGATGCTGTGTCTTCACTGAATCCAGATGGAATTCCAGGACATCGGAGGTTTGGGCAGGTCTGCTCAGTATGCTTGATGAGTAGATACACCAAGGCTGTGTATTCTGCAATATACAATTCTCAGAACAAGTTTTAGTATCAGGGAAAAAAAAATTCCCGCCCCCCCCCAGGGGGGGGGGCTGACATTTTTTTTTAAAGATGTTGGTTCTAACAACTTTTCTTTTTCCCCCCCCTTTTTAAAATTCGTTGTAATATTTACATTTCAGGTTTTATCCCCTAACCCCACTTCCTCCCCCCACCCAGAAACCCCCCATCCCATCCCCCTCCTCATGTTTCTATGAGGCAGTGACAGCACCTACCCCCCCCCAACTATCCCCTCCCCACCCTCACATTCCCCCTCACTCTGTGTTTATTTTTTAATAGGACCAAGAAACTCCTCTTCCACCTATGCCCGATGATGAATCATTTTTCAATGTGGCTTTTCTTTAAAGTTTATCTATTCATTATTGATGAGTTGTGTTTCCGTGCTACTCCGTTTTAGTACAGAACCTTGACATCCAAAGAGCGTGTCCTCAGCATAAATATTTATTTGCCCCATAGTGGCAGAGGTCAGGGAGAAGACAGGAGTTAGAGGAAGAGGAATAGGGGGAAGGGAGTGGGGAAAGGGGAGAAAAAAGGGACAAGGGAGAGCAGTAAGGACTGTTTTCTGGATAGAGAGGAAACAGATGTGGTCCATAGGAAAATGGCTGTTTATAAAAGTAAAAGGGGAAACCATGTTAGTATGAGGTGTTTAATTTTAATTGGGATGTTAATTAGATAAGCCAAAGGGGGCTTTTGGTTGTTAGACTTCAATACCTTGGTAGCTGGACCTTGGTAGTCAGTCTCAGGAGGAAGAAGTGGCCAAATAAGGAAATAGACCTTGGTGGCTAGCTTTAAAAATGTTATCTAACAGTTTTTAGCAAGGTAGAGGGAATCTGGGGAGAAGGACAAGGCCTTCCAGAGCCATGATGTCATGCTGAGCTGGCTAGATTCCCTTCACTTTTCTTTCCCAGTCTTGATAATATTAATTTTTAAGTTTTTTTACTGAATATTTAATTGCATGTTTTTTTAATTTTAGAGTTCATAATTTTACACGTCCTAATTTTGATAACATCATTTTAAAATGTATTTTTTGCTCAATATTTAATTGTATGGTTTTTTTTTTGAAATTTTACATTTCATAATTAGTAAATAAGCTGGGCATCTTATGTTTGTTATTCGGATTTTCTGTTTTGCAGAGTGTCTCTGTCTTCAGATCTTTTCTAAAGAGTTGAAAATTTTGAATCAAACATAATTTTTCATCAAAAGTTACATATGTATATTTTTGTACTACCACAATTTCTCTTTTAGATTCTAATAAATATAAACCATATCTTATTGCTATAAAATAAATGAGAATTTGTTTTTCAATGCTGAGTAAGGACCAACCACAGATCCCTGCTAATGCTAGAAAAACACACTACCTCTAAGCTACAATTACTGATGACAACTTTTTAAAGTATCAATATTATAAAAATATAAATAAGATGGTGACTCATCTATTTTCATATGCTGGAAGATGACTCATGATATCTGAGATATATAAGGCTTACTGGTGGTCTTCCTGAGGAAGCCTTTGGGGGCTATATTCTAGTCTCTGTTAAGAAAATGAGAACAGTAGAAACTGATTGGTAGATCTAGAGTATTTTTATTTATCTCATGATAGAGGCAAGTGAGATCATTATAACTATTAAAAGTATAGACAGGCATTTCAAATAAAACCTTTTGGTCAGCATTCATTTATTCATTGAATTCTTTTCAACTGCTAGCATTATAGTATTTGATACTAATTTAGGTTCACCGCTTATAAGAAACAGAGGTTCAGATTCAGGGTTCTGGTCCATGTTTCTTAGTCATTGGACATACATAGCCTCTTGCAAATTTATGCTATCAGAATCAAGTATGAACTTTTTATATTGTAATATTTTTAATGATTGGCTTATTCTGGGAAGACTTTGTTTTATGTCACCTTTTCATGAATTTTTTATTCAGTAGTTTTAAAAAGAAAACTAGGATCCAACAGACTCAGCACTTTATTTAGACAATGTCCTGAAGAGCTTGTTAACTGCTCTTATGGAGTAATAATAGGAGAATGACTTTTCTGAAAGTGTTTATCAGTTGTAGAAGCTTTGTGGTAGAGTCTTTAGAATTTTTATGTATACTAGCATATCATCTGCAAATATAGATACTTTGACTTCTTCCTTTCCTATTTGTATCCCATTGATCTCCTTCAGTTTTCTTATTGCCCTAGCTAAGTCTTTAAGTACTAATTTGGATAAGAAGAGAGTGAACAACTTTGTCTTGTTCCTGACTTTAGTGCAATCGCTTTGAGTTTCCCTCAGTTTAATTCGATGTTGGCTATAGGCTTGCTGTGAATCATCTTTATTATGTTGAAATGTGTTCCTTATATTCCTAGTCTCCCCAGGCCTTTTATCATGAAAGGGTTAAAGATTTTGTCAAAGCCCTTTCTGCATCTAATGAGATGATCATGAGGGGTTTTTATTTTTGTTGTTGTTATCTTGCATTCTGTCTATGTGGTGCATTACATTTATTGATTTATACATGTCGAATATTTTCTCCATCTTTGGGATAAAGCTGACTTGATTGTGGTATATATTCTTTTTTGTGTGTGTGTTGTTGAATTCAGTTTGCAGGTAATTTATTGAGAATTTTTGCATCTATGTTCACAAGGTATATTAGTCTCTAATGTTTTCCTCCTCTTCTTCCTCCTTTTCTTCTTCCTCCTCTTTCTTCTCTTCCTCCTTCTTCTTTTGGTTTGGTCTTTGCATGATTTTTGATTCCAAGGTAAGAGTGGCTTTACAAAAAGAGTTAGGAAATGTTCCTTCCATTTCTATTTTGCAGAATAATTTAAGGGGTATTGGCTTTAGTTCTTTTTTATTGGATATTATATTTACATTTCAGATTTTATCCCCTTACCCCTTACCCCCAACACCCGGGAACCTCCTATCCCTTCCTTCATCCTCATGCTTCTATGAGGATGTGCCCCCACCTACACCCCACTTTCACCTCCCCACCCTCGAATTCCCCCACCCCACTTGGTGTTCAGCCTTCATGGGACCAAGGATCTCCTTTCCCACCTATGCCCTACAAGGCCATCCTCCCCTACATGTACAGATGGTGTCATGGGTCCCTTCCTATGTGCTCCCTCCCAGGCTGGTGGTTTAGACCCTGGGGAGCTCTGGTTGGTTGGTATTGTTGCTCTCCTCATGGGGCCACAAATCCTTTCAGCTCTTTCAATCTTCTCTCTAATTTCTCCATTGGGAAACCCTTGATCAGATCAGTGGTTAGCTGTGAGCATCTGCCTCTGGTCAGACTCTGGCAGACCTCTAAGGAGACAGCTATATCAGGCTCCTGTCAGCATGGCACTTCCTGACATCCACATCAGTGTCTACTTTTGGTGACTGCACATGGGATGGATACTCAGGTGGAATGGTCTCCAGACGGCCCCTCCTTCAGTTTCTGTCCCACACTTTTTTTCCATATTTGCTCCCTTGAGTATTTTTGTAACTCCTTCTAAGTAGGCATCCACACTTGGTCTTCCTTCTTTAGTTCTTTGAATCCTGCACTGAGAAATGGAACTGGAAACAAAGTCCCAACCCTAAGTAAGAAGCTATTTGTACTTTATACCTACTCAGAAAGAATCTTGCTTAAAAGGACTATTTCAGAGTACTCTTACTTAATACAGATCCTGACTATACCCATGTCACTCAACATGTTTCCAGACAATTAGCATTAACATCATGTGGGAAAGTCTGAAATGAAAAAAAAAACTTAGGCTCTATCTCAGACCTGCTGAATTAGAAACTGCATTAAAAAACATGGTATCTGTGAAGCCAATACGGATAAAGAAATATATGAGTATGCATAATATGATTTCGTTCACATGATTTTCTGGTGATTAAATATTCAAGCAGGGAGTACCTTGGTAGAGGCAACAGGGTTGAGGATTGATCATAAAGCAACTTGAAGAAACTTCTGGGATGGCAGGAATTCTCCATGTTGTGATGAGGTGGCATGCTTCATAGGCATAAACATTTAGTGTGTGATATCAATTATTTGTATTTTTAATGGTAGGTAAAATATAATTTAACTAAGAGAAGATTCCATGCTTGAGTTCTACTGTATAGATTCTGGTTTACCTGGGTAAAGGATGCAGGCAAGTTGTGTGATGATGATTTTAAAATATTCTAAGGTGATTTTAATGGGCAGCTCAGTTTGACCCAATGTTCTGTTGAATGTAGAAGGGCAGGAGAACAAGGTGGGGGATGGGGAAAGGACGGACTATAGAAACCAGAAGGCCAACAAAAATGATTCATGTTCAAGAAACAGGAAAGTTTAAGAAAAGTTGTTGTTGTTGTTGTTGTTGTTTTTTAAATGCCCTGGAGCCAACTAGAACAAAATGCAACTTGAAAAAAAAAAAAAGCCTATTCTTACGAATCAATTTGAGTAGAAGTGTGGAGAGTGAAATAGATTATAGTTTCATTGAAGAAAGTTGTAGTAAGAAAAAGAAGATAGCAATTTTACCATCCCTTTGGCTGACCTTTAGAAGCATGTGTTTAATTATACCCAAATCTGACTTACTTTTACCCTTAAGAGAGTAATAAAATATTCCTGTGAATTTCATATATCCTGGAAATACTTGTCAGACTGTTATTCTTGCAGAACAGTTTATTTTCCCTCAAGGGAGAATTGAAGCACAGAGTCTCCCTCTTTGGGTAGTTGGAAGTGACATAAACATTTGTTTATTATGCTGCTGTTATCCAAGTGCAAAATGTCTCTGTTGTAGCATAGCTTCCTACTGTGAGTTGATCCCATAGCAAGGACCCTTGGAAGAGAGTTGTTATAAAGGTTTCGAAAAGGTTTATAACTAACTGTCCTATCATTTCCAAATCACACTGTAAATATTGGCTTCTGTCAACTTTTAACTGTACACTCTTACATCATGTGTCAGAGTTAAGTCTTATTTTTCCCATAGCCTTTTGGGAAACCACAGAAACATTTCATCCTGTTATTATTGTTCAGAGAAAAAATTCAATTCAAACAATAACTTGGGAGTGGATATGCATGACAGGAAGAGTATTGAGCCTAAGCTTTTTTTTCTGTATTTGCCTGCTAGCTAATCCAAAGGCTGTTGAATTGGGTGGAGGTAAAAGACCTTCAAAACCTGGAGTGGAATTTTTTACAGTGATTCTTTGCTTTATCTATGCAGGGAATCTATAGATGTTTATGGAGAGAAATTCTTTATGCTCATAGTTCAGCTCTCTGTGGATTGGGAGACTGATTTGTGCACCAGGAAGAATGAAGTGTTTCACATATTATAAATTAGTGTTTCACATTCATCAGCATCGTCTCCCGAAGGGAACACAGCAAAAATCACAGAAACGTTCAGACTGGCTGTGCCCTCCTAATACCCTTACATGAATCATATCACTCTTGATAGAACAGTTAACACAGTAATAAGCTCTGTGTGATGTCACTCAAGTTGACCTCTAGCATGCTTTCTGTATTAGTTAGCTGCTGTGTCTAGAGACAGTCAAGAAGAACAACAATAATCAGACCTTAAAGAAATTGGCCCTCTTGACAGTGACAAATTAAGGTACTGTCACCTCTAGCAGAATAGTGGGCTTTGAAGCAATATTAGCTCAAAACCTTTGGTTTTTGGAAGTTTGTGAAGCAGCACTCAGTCTTTTGTCAGGGGTGGCATTTTTCACACAAGAAGATGATTTTGTGGATAAGATTCAATGTTTCCTCCAACATCCTGCTCTCTTGTTTCAGTTCCCACAGTGCTTGGTTCTCTTTACCCTATAGCTGTAAGAAGAGGGGAGGTTGCTTTAGGAGCTACTACTTTTTTGCATCATATCAATAGACTTTGTATAAATAATACTTTCAGAAACTATTAAAGGATTGTGAGTTGAGTCTAAGTATTGGAGTGTTAGATGGTTTATGTACGATACAGAAATAAGGAAAGGAAGTTGCTGACTTAAAGCTATAACTGTGAAGTTTTAGATATTGTTTTATTGTTTTTTTCTAGATCTTGAAAGGGAATGTCAGGTTATTTGGTGCCTAATGAAGTCTACCATTGGTATGAAGGCCAACCTCATTGCAAATTCTGTTCATGATTTTTGCTAGTTGGTATCCTCTGTTCATTTATGTGATTCTATTTCAGGAAGACAAGATATATAACTGCTTTATGGGAATCAAAGCTATGACAGAGATGAGTGTTAGGAGAAATTGAAAAAGGAACTTTGAAGTTTAATGACCTTGGGAAAGTCATGTATGTTTTAGCTTGGCAGTCATTTATCATATTAAAATGCTCTTCCTATTTCTGTTTCATGAGACCAGTATCTCATAATATAAGAAAATTCCCATGTTTCTAAAACAACAGACTAGAAACTCAGCTGAAGGTTATCAATTTTTATGTGTGTGATTGGGATTAAATTCATACTTATCAATGATCTACAATGATGTTATTCTTTAGAGGCAGGACAGCTTTAGGATCCTCAGCTCACATAAGTCTGAGGCAAAACTGCAGAGCTTCAACAAACTAGGTTTGTAAGTCATGGAATTTTCAGTCTCTTTTGCTTTTAGTCACTTGTAAATTAATGCAAAAATCCTAAGGCCTTTTTTTTTCTATAAGGATGTAGTACAAGCAAGTGTCTAAGGAAGATTTTCTATTTATAGATTTGGGCCTAAGAAGGAAGCAGAAGGTGTATATTCCTGAGTGTTAACCAAGATGAACAGAACAATATAGAGAATACTTAGAAAAGCAAAAGGACCAAAGACAACATTTGCTTTTAATTTATTCATCAAACATTTCCCAATCACCCCACTATATACAACTCTTCAATTTTGAAGTAAGACAGCCAGTGTAATGACAATAACTTGTATGGCAGACAAGGTTATAGTATTTGAATTAGGGAGCTTGGATCCTTAGTTATAGTCTAGATTTGTCACTCTGGAATGCCTTTTAACTGCTCTGAATTTTATTTTCTTGAATACTTTACTGGCTGCATAATTGGATTGTAACCTTTTCCCCTAGTATTGAACAAACCAGAATACTTGACCTGACTTAACTTGATTTCAAATATCTACCTTCATTTTTCTGGTATTAACAGAAGTAGAAAGATAAAAATCTCTTCCCACAGATAGAGAAAATTTTATTGATAAATAAAGAAAGATTTTTCAATGTTCTAGACCTAAAAAATATTAGATTAATCCCAGAGGCTGATGGTATGCTGAATAATAAATTAATTATGCCCAAAGTAGAGTTATTTCATTAGATTTGATTCTTCCATCTTAGGAAAATACTAACTAATGTATACCAAGTGCTATAAGCTTGATAGAATGGTGTTAAGATTTTCATGGAAATTGTAGTCATATGGAAATATAGGTATATTTGGCCACTTTCCAATCTCTTTTGCTTATAAATGATCTTAATTCCTTCATCATGGTTATGTACCTCTATGGAAGACAAATAAATACTCTTTTAAACTGTGAAGGATATTATTACCTTAAACATTTAGTAAGGACCAAAAGAAGACTGTTCTCTTGGAAATAATAGTCACACAAAAGGCCACATGACCATGGATAGCTCTTGAACCTTATCTAATAACACTGGTTTTATTTCTTCTAATTTGTAATATTGATGTGTTTTTATTATTTTAGATGCTCTAATTGACTCTGTGGTAGCCTTTACTTAAATGTACTCTTGTCATTGACAACATCTCTCTTTAGTACTTTAATATACTCCAGTGTCATCTCTTTTCAGTGTTATCAGTGTAAAAATATTTCTTCTAGGTAGTTTTGAACAGTGTATCAATTATTTATGTGTCAGAAGTCACACCATAACTTGGTGCTTAAGACTGAAATAATTCCTTTTTGCTTTTAAATTTGTCATTCATATTGAATGGTGGCTACTCCAAACTGAGCTCATTCATGTATCTCTGGCAGAACCTTGACTGTGAGCAATCCAAACTGAACTTGAATAAAGGGGTCTTTTCCATGTGTCTAAAGCCCTTCTTGGATCAGCGGAGGAGCACGTCTTTGTCTTAGCAATAACAAATGCATGAGACTAAGATCACTTCACAACTATTTTCCCAAGTATCTTCTCGTGTCATTTCTGTTTACATGCTAATGTCAAAACCAAGCACAGAAGATGAGCCAAGAGTTGGATGGCAGGAAAACATTCTCTGTTTCTTACTGAACGTGTAAAGTCACATAGGAAAGGGCAGATAATGAAGTATGAATCATTAGGGACATTGACTAATGCTGACTCCCATTTTGCCTCTACTAAAATGTATTAGTCATTTTTTTCTTAAATTCCAAATTGTTTACTCAGTCATTTTTTTTATCTAAATAAGCTTTCTTAAGATAAAAATTAGTTTATTTAGAACAAATTGACTTCCAGGAAAGTAGACTGTCTGCAAAATCTCTGAAAATTATTTATGTTACAGAGCACATGACAGTCAATTCACAAGGCTTGCTTGGTGACCAAGCTGTAGCATCATGTAAGGAGGCTGTTCGTTGCTTCCACAAACCGATGGTTAAAAGAACTGAATCTTGTTGCTAGTTTGCCTTGTCATTTATCTATAAACACAGCACAAGTATTAGACCCTAGCTTCCTGATCCAACCAGTAGAGAACCCAAAGCCTCTCCAAGTTTTGCTGAGCTGACAGGACAGAGCTGGACAAAGGTTTTGGACAGTCATGTCAAAACTATATTCTTTTCTCTTTATTATACTGAGTCAGAGGCTGATGGTCCTTTTAGATCTCTGCAGGCTTCTCTGGACTTAATGACTAAAGGAGGACCTGCACAGTTTTTACTGGTACTTTCTTTATGAATGCCTCCTCAAATGTTCTGGTATAGTCAATGTAATGTACAATTCCATTACTGGCATTCCTAATTTATTATTAAGATATAATAGTTGTAAAAAATGAGACATTATAATTCAATACCTGAAAATAATACTTAAAAATGAAATTGGAATAATTAGCATATTTTGCCTTAAACATTATTTCATTGGTCTTAAGAACATTTTCTCAAATGAATCATTCTTAATTTGACCTCAGCTTATATATATTAAAACAAATTAGAAAATTTACCCAGGTAAAGATAAAATTGAGTGTCAAGAACTCAGAGTATTTCTGTTCTTGGCATCCTCAAATAATATACATGTATGTAAAAAGAGTGATATAATAGTCTTTAAAATCTTGTTCTTTTAGTTACTTACAACATATATAACATATTATTGCATACTATATGCACTTTGTTGTATTGTAAAACATTTAAAACTCATTCCTTCCAAATAATTATTTTCATTCTTGTTATTTAATATCCTTCTATCATTTTCCCCCTGCTAAGTACCCTTACCTCTAGCAACTTCTGTTCTCTATTTCTATGAGACCAGTGGTTTTAGCTTCCACATTGAAATGGGAGCATGTCATATTTATCTTATGTGCCTGCTTTTCTTCACTTAAAACAATGACTTCCAATTTCATCTCTGTTGCTGCCAATGAACAAGTTCTATATTCTCTTTTGTGTTCAAATATCCCTCATTTAAAAATGTAAACCTGTAGATGATATGAACTTTATATGTGACTATTATATCACTCTTTTTACATACATGTATATTTACCTGGGTAAATTTTCTAATTTGTTTTAATATATATAAGCTGAGGTCAAATTAAGAATGATTCATTGAGAAAATGCTCTTAAGAAACAGTGATATAGCCCCAGAAACTAAAAAATGTTATTACTTCTGATAGAATTGTGTTGGCATTGAAGAACCCTTTCCTGGAAATGTCTTATTGGATCACTCTACTTTACTGCTCAACATTGTGGGTTTCAGGCCATGAGCAGAAATGCCCTCATTCTGTTGTATCCCTATTGCCTTAAGTGCCACCTTTTTCTCAAGAAGGTTACAAAGTTAATGAGGGTTAAGAATTTCTGTGGTGATATGCTATTTTTCCTCATCTAAGTATCATAGTACACATAGAATAGTAGGTATTTGAATATTTTAAAATAAATAAAATAAATTAATGAAACAGGAGAAATGGGATAAAAGAAGTTCATGGTATAAGAACGGAGTGCCAATATCCAAGACAATTAAATTTTCTTCTAAAACATTTAATAAACAACGTCTTTGTTTCCCAGGAACTCTCACAAATCTTTTCTCATTGCTTCCAGCTTCAATCAGGGTTGTTACCCAGAGTGCGCCTCTGAGGGAGATTATTTGGCCATTTATTGATTTCTTTGATACAGCCACTTTCTTTTAAAGACAAAGTTTTGTTAATTGGTACATAGTTTTGGCTTCTTAGGAGAGGTTCATACACTGAGACCACAGTATATAATGCACCTTTCTTTAATTCCCGAGATTTACCCTGTCTCATGGAAAGAAAATTTGTGGGTCCAAAGGGGTGTACCTAGTGAGATACTATACCCCCTATTGAATACCATGCTCTGGTTACCTACTATCCTAGAATGTTTCTGTAAAGAAGTGCTGCATGTAGTTTTAAATCTCTACCTCCTTTGCCCCAATCATTGTGCTACCAGCCCCTCCTGTCTTCCCTTTTGCTTTACCTGCCTTTGATTCTGGGAGGTGACCACACTACCAGCTCTCTCCCAGCTTCTCTGAATCCGTGGATAAAACACACACACAT
Source organism: Arvicanthis niloticus (assembly GCF_011762505.2). Classification (NCBI taxonomy): domain Eukaryota; kingdom Metazoa; phylum Chordata; class Mammalia; order Rodentia; family Muridae; genus Arvicanthis; species Arvicanthis niloticus. The sequence goes on along the minus strand of NC_047679.1, from coordinate 47,364,352 downwards.
ATCTTGTTACTTCACAATTTGCCTTCTTGGCACAGTTTTCTGGGCATTACCATCTCCCACCTGGAAAAGTGTGCCCTTATCATTTTTTTACTGGATATTTTATTTATTTATATTTTAAATGTTATCCTCTTACCTGGTTTCTCCTCCTGAAGCCCCCTATCCCATTCCCCCTCCCCTGCTTCTATGAGGGTGTTTACCCACCTACTTACTCTCGCCTCCTTTCCCTGGCATTCCTCTACACTGGAACATTGAGCCTTCACAGGACTAAGGGCCTCTCCTCTCATTGATGCCCAACAAGGCCATCCTCTGTTACATATGTGACTGGAGCCATGGGTCCCTCCATGTGTACTCCTTGGTTGGTGGTTTAGTCGCTGGGAGCACTGGGAGTTCTGGTTGGTTGATATTGTTGTTCTTCCTATGGGGTTGCAAACACCTTCAGCTCCTTCAGTCCTTTAACTCTTCCATTGGGGATCTCATGCTCAGTCCAATGTCCAGAGTCCAGGTCTCTCAACCTGTCCTAAACTCAGTGGCTAGTCCCACCTAGCCCCTGCTAATATCCTTGGCACCCCACCTGTAACTGAGGCCACAACCCCAGCTCTCCCCAAGATCTCACCTGGTTGCAGCATTCTTCTCATTCCAAAGAATATCAAAAAGGGCTCTCTCCTTCTCTGCCTCTGCCTTTTCCCCTGGGACCCAGAAGTCCCACCTGTACCTTCTGCCCAGCAATTGCCCCCAGCCCACCAAGGCTTTCTCTACTGACAAATTAAGAACCAACTGAGGAACAAAACCTTTGCATCAGAACCTCCCCTTACAAAGAAGTCATGCCCATATTAAGGACCATTTGGTTCTCCTCTTCAAGCCCATCATTTTAAGATCACATAATAATGTCATGATATACTCAGTAGGTCCAAGATGTGGTAAGTCTTCATGAAAGTTTGGGGCACAGTGAAAGTGTTTAAACTAAAATGTCTATGTGTGTCTATAAATTCAATTTATTGAGTGCAGAAACTTTGAGAAAGGGGGTTAGACCATAGGCCACATGACCATGTTCTTACTCAGGATACCAGACTCCTGAAATTCTTTTATTACTTTTTACCCACTAACACATAAAATAATAGGTTTCATTATGACATTTTCTCTTTTTTCAAAGTTACTTTATTTGTGTTCATGTTTGTGTGTTTCTGTATAAATGTATAAATGTGTGCAGGCACCAATGTGCACCAAGGCAAGAAGCAATCATATCACTCAGAGCTCAAGTTAAAGCCATTGGCTTATTATATAGGTGCTAGAATCTTATCTCTATTACTCATAATTGAGCAGCAGGCACTTGTTGGGAGCCGACTTTTAGCAGAAAGCAGCTAGATTATCTTTGCAGCCATCTGGAACCATATACCCTGATAAGAGATTTGGTTTTCAATAGCCTACAACAACTGAAGCACACTCTGATATCCCACTGCCCCCAGCTGCAAGGCGCACTTGGTAGTCACGCCTGCAAGGCATGCAGTTCACGTGCTGTCCACGTGCTATCCAGGCCATATATGCCTGTAAGGCGCATGTGGTATCCAAGCCTGCAAGGCGCACGGTACACTTGCTATTCACGACGATTGTAAGGCTTTTTGATAAAAGAGACTCAATAAAGGAGACTTGGTATGAGACTAGAGACTTGAGACTAGAGACTTGGAAAAGAGACTTGAGAAAAGAGACTTGATCAGACTTTCTGTCTTGTCTCCATTCTTCGAGTCTCTTCCCCTTTATCCCCACTCTCTCTCTCACTAGACCCTGACCCTCAGACCTGAGCGGCAGCTTGGGCCAAAAGACACAGTGGCCGCCAAGTGTGGAGCAGAGCAGGCCACAACATTTTGGCCCACAAAGCCGGGCAGTACAGGCCGCAACAGGCACTCTTAACCCCCAATCCATCTCTGCAGCACATTCATCATGTCATTTTTATACATACTTGGTTTTGCTTCATTCTCCTTCCCTACTCCTCTCTATTGTCTCTTGCCCCCTTATCCCTCCCGCTGACTGTTTCTCCATACCTCCATCCTCCCTCCTGCTTCCATGTATTCCCATTATCTTTCTGTTCTCATCCTTCCCTTAAGATTCAATTCTCCTTTCTTGTGGTTCCTTCTAGTTTCATGATCTATATCCCCATATACTTACATACTTACACACACACACACACACATACACACACACACCAATTAAAATATGCCATCTATAAATAAGCGAAACAATGTCATATTTGTGTTTTGAATCTAGGATACTTGTCTTATCCTAAATTCCAGAAAATGTCATAATTTTGTCTAAATATCTAAATAAAATCCCATTAGATACATATACTATATTTTTCATCAGTTTATTGAAATCTGTCCTTTTTTTTTTAAAAAAAAAATCCTAACTACTGTGACTACAGCAGCAATAAAAAGGGATACTTAAGTACCTTGTGGTATAGGTTTCCCAGAATTTTAATTCAAACTTAGAGTTCTAGGTCATTAGGAAGATATCTGATAAGTGGGCTTGGTATATACTTTTACTAATACCACAAATATTAATGAAGAATCTTTCAACAAAATAGAAAATTTCAGCAGAGTTTTCCTTTTATCTCTCTTTGTTTTTATTCTTGTTAAATGATGATTCATTGTTTCTTGAAAGTAATAAATTCTGTTATCAGCCAATTCTTTAATGAGATATATGGATAGTGCAGCTGATTATAAAATCCATGGTAAGGTAAATAATCTTTTACTACTCTACAACCTATGAAACTAATGAGGTTTTATGACCTAAATTTGCAATCTGACCAATAATGAACTGTGATTGAGAAAAACAAATACACAAAAATATTTTAGACAGAATCTTAATTCAGGTTTTATAATAATATACCATAGGGGGCTAGAGAGATGTCTTGAGTCAGTGCAATTGCTGCTGTTGCTGAGGTCCTGGGTTTTGTTCCTAGCACCTACATGGCAGCATACTACTACCTATAACCTCAGCTCCAGGGTATCTGACATTCTCTTCTGACCTCCACTGAAACCTGCACTCATATGTACATACCCACAGACAGACAGACACATAAACACATAATTCAATAATATTAAAAATAAAGTATTGTGGACTGGATGGCTTAAACCACAAATGCCTTTTTAAAAAACAGTTCTAGAGAAAAGGAAGTTCAAGGTCACTTATCTTTGGTGTTGCATTTCAGATAGCTGTTTCTGGCATAGAGATAGTTTGTCCTTCCCTTATGACCTCATCAAACCCCAATCACCTATCACAGGGACTTTACAACCAAATATCATCACACTGAGGATTAGACTACAACATACACTTATACATTCAGTACACAGCAGATTATTTGGCTTAATTAGAATTGCCTATGTGTTTTAAAGTTTTTCATCTGTGTAAAAGAAGATACCATATCTCTAATATATATATTGCTGGGAATCAAACTGAGGGTAGGTATGAGGGTCTCATACATACTAGGCAAGCACTCTACTACTGCAAATTCCCATTCCTTACTCTGTTACAAAGTTAATCTTATTCAATTCAGTTTTTACTATTATTTTGTCCTCAACTTTTTGAGAGAGTTTTTTTAAAACCTTGAATTAAATCAATTTTCCCCTAGAACAGTTTGTTCTCAGGGAGCACTTTATGGTATTCTCACTGGATTTTTTTCACTCTCAAATGGAGAGCATTGTGGTTGATTCATCTTCTTTATCTTGTCAAATATTTCACTCATCTTGACATTTGCAGAAATCCTTGAAGGTGTGTCTTCTATTAGCAATATTAAGTTCCAATTGCTCTCATAATTTTCAATAGAGTTTGACTAGAATGCAGAAAATTACCAGAATATCTGATTTTGGCATTTGTTAACTGAATGATCCATTTTCAACAACCTTGGTTTTTGTTCTGCTATGTTCAATTGAGAAAGTAAAACACACTGAAAATAATATTTTATTTCTTTAGAACAAACCTGAATAGATAGCATTTGTGGTATTGGCTTTCATTTCAATACATTTTGTATGATAGGCTGTTCACCAAATGGTCCAGGCATTCCCTTGACCTTTTCCATTTTTCAGTCTGGATGTTCTCATGAAATACTACTTAAATGAGCCTAGAACAACAGTCTAGAGAAAAATCTGAATTATATATCCCAAATGACCACAGCAATATTGTTAGTTATGACAGAAATAAGAAATAACCTAAAATACCTTTAGCAGGAAAAAATAGCAGTTATGAGAATGAATCAGCTAAATCAACTTTTAATATGGAGAGATCTCAGAAGCACACTGAGAGGGGAAAAAAAAGCTCAAAGGAAGGCATTTGATATATGTAGCCGCCTTTGTTCCCCTTTATTGAATTCCCCAAATTTAAATGAAGTTCTATTAATTTTGACAATTTTATGCCTGTATATAATGAATTTTGTTTACCACCCATTAACCTGTCTCATCTTTCTTCTACCATTAAGTTTCCCTCTTACTTTGATGCCTTCTGTTTCTGTGATCTACTGAGCTTAATCAGAGCTGTGTGCATGAGCATGACTGGGGCCTTATTTAGTAGAGCAAAGACAACTTTTCGGCAGCAATTGAAAGAAAATTACTCCCCTCCCCAGCAACCATTAGCTGCCAATGGTCACTCAGAGAGATTTGAAGCCTCTTGAGCCCTTCTCTCATCCATGAGTGTGCTGGCTAGTTTTATGTCAACTTGACACAAGCTGAAGTTAGAGGTGGGAACCTCAATTGAAAAATGTCTTCTATAAGGTCAGACTGATATTTTTAATTGTATTTAATCTTTTTTTTTACAGTCTAGATTTTATCCCCCTCCTAGAAAGACAAGGTCAGACTTTAAGCAAGAGGGAAGGACATTTTCTTAACTAGTGATTGATGAGGAAGGACCCTGCTCATTGTGGGTAGTGCCACAATGGGGATGGTGGTCCTGGATTCTATAAGAAAGTGGACTGACCAATCAGGATTTAGGGATAGTGACTTATGTAGTTTACAGTGTCAACTATTATAGAATGAGGGTGTGTTATAGTTTAAGCAATCTTTGAAATAAAAAAAGGAGGAGAGGCAGAAAGCTTTTGGGGCTGCTTGGCAAGAATTTGACATGGGCCAAGGACAAGGAAATGGGCTGCTTGGTAGGAATATGACATTGGCCAAGGACAAGGAATTGGACTTCATGCAGGAATCTAACATTAGGCTAGAACAAAGAAGTAATTTCAGGCAGGAATCTAAATTTTAGGCTAGAACAAGGAAGTAGGCTTCAGACATGAAAATGACTTTGGCCTAGGATAGGGAAGTAGGCTCAGATATTTTGGTCATCCTGATAAGCCCTTAGAAACAGTGATCTTGAGAGTGTCACAAAATTTTGTTTATTGCCTTGCTAGTTCTTTGACTATTTGTGTTTGTTGTCTTTCTTGTTCCTTGACTATTTGCATCTATCTATTGTATTGCTAGTTCCTTAACCTAGAACTGACCTTAATACTTGCATGTAATTAAAATGGTATAAAAGCAAAAAGGAGGAGGGGGATGAGATGGGAGGTTTCTTGGAAGGGGAAATGGGATGGCATCTGAAATGTAAATAAATAAAATATCCAATAAAAAATAGAAAATGATATTAAAAAAATCAGAAAGAAAGCAGACTGAGTAAACCATGGGGAGTAAGCTAGTAAGCATCACCCCTGAATGGCCTGTGCATCAGCTTCCTGCCTTCAGGATCCTACCCTGCTTGAGTTCTTGTCCTGACTTTCTTTCATGATGAACTGTGATATGGGATAGTAAGCCAAATAAATCTCTTTCTCTTCAAGTTGCTTTGATCATGGTATTTTATCACAGCAATGATAACCCTAATTAGGAGAGAATATTTGGAACCGGGATTGTGGGGCATTGCTGTGACAGACCTGACCACACTTCAGGACAGATTGTGGAAGACTTTGGAACTTTGGGCTAGAAAACTCACTGAGTGTTGAGAGCTCAGTGAACTGATCTGTAGGAGCTTGGAAGATAAGAATGTTGAGACCAGTGAAGATGATGAAGACCTGGCTTGAGAAGTTTCAGAGGCAAGTTGAAAGACTCTATATGATCATTTGCTATTTCAAGTTGAGAATCTGGTTCTAGTTAACTGGGACTGAAGAATCAGCTGTGGTTAACAAGAACACCACTGAAGTAAAAACTTTGCTTTACTGGACAATTGATGTTGGTCAGCTGAAGCTTAGAAATTAGTGGTGATTAATTAAAGACTGGTATCATTGAGGTGAAATCTGGGAAGTGTTTCCTCAGGAGTAACACATTCCAAAGGCATGACTATGTTTCAATAAAGCTAAAATAAACAAACAAACAAAAAAACCAAAAAACCTCAAGGCAGGCTGTATGCATTTAACCTGTGCTATATAGCTGGACAACTCTCTCTCTCTCTCTCTCTCTCTCTCTCTCTCTCTCTCTCTCTCTCTCTCTCTCTCTGTATTTGTAACTCTCCTGAGTATTGGGATTTTATGTATACACTACCATTGTTGGCTCAAGATTTTGTAAGTGTATAATTCATTAAGTTTATAATATATCTCATGAATATCATATGTTATATTTAGGAATACGTTATGATATACACATAATGCTGAAATCTTACAAAGTGTGCTTTTCCTTTCTCTTCAGTGCACGTGTGTGTGTGTGTAGATGTGTGTGTAGGTGTATGTGTAGGTGTGTGTTCATATGTGTACCTGCACAGTTGAAAGCTATACATTGGGTGCCTTGCTCAATCACTTCTTGAGTTTACTTTTTGAGACAGTGACTTTCACTGAACCAGGAAGTCGCTGATTGAGCTAGACTCTGGCTAGAAAAACCCAGGTGTCCTCCATCCTCTCCTTGCCTGTTTTGGGATTACAGATGTGTGCTACTGTTACCAGCCTGTTACACGAATGCTGCGAGTCTGAACTCAGGTTTTTATTCTTGTGTGTTTGTGTGGCAAGCACTTTACTGACTGAGCCTTCTTTCCAGCTATGCTAATTCTGTTTGGAGGAATAACTAGAAGGACAAGCTTGGCATATAAACTAGATAGGATCATACTAGATACTTAATGAATGAGAAGACCCCTTCACCTTTTAATTTCACCACTCAGCTAAAAAGACATTCAGTGAATGACTTGGACTCTTGAGACTTACACCCTTGCCAGGTGTAGTGGCTTATGTCTGTAATCCTAAGAAGCTGAAGGTGAAGGATCGCAAATTAAAGGCCAGCCTGGGTTATCTCACAAGATCTTTTTCTCAAAACAAATCAAATAACCTTGTACCCCAAACTCTACCTTTCACAATAGCCAGTAAAATTTGACTTGTATTCTTATTTTTGTAAAGAACACTATAGGACAATTTACAAAGTATTTGAATACTATCGGTGGATATTAACTTTCATATTAACAGCTGAGAAGATAGTAAATTTTTATATTTAAATACATTTTTCAAGTTCAAAAAATTTCATTTTCATTAATCATCAGAATCTGTCACAAAGGAAACTAAAAGTAAAAGACAGGAAGACACTTAATTGTTTTCTAGTTCTTCCCTTATGCCTATGGGTAATTTGAGTAAAATAAATATATATAGAGAGTGCTAGAGAAAAAACTACCCACTGAATGTTGTGTTGGGGGTGTTCTGTTCAAAAGAATTTATAGTGACCCTGGTGTCTTTTGGCTCAAAAGCAAGAATAAGTTCCGCTTAGTTCAGAACCAGACCTATCTCTGACCTGCCACTCTAGCAAGTCACTCTGATCTAAGTAAGATTCAACTTCTGACCTGTGAAAAAGAGGTCTCAAAGTTTTTTGATGAAAGTTATTTTGAGTGGCATCCAATTTAAAAGGTGCTGAAACAAGCCCATACAGACATATGGGGAAAAAACCAACAAAATATATAAGAGCACTCACCAATAAATTAGTGAACATAATATATTGATGGAGGGATTTTCAAACTTGTTAGTCTTTGAACAGACTTTAGTCCTATAGTAGAAACACAACAATGCCATTTGAAGGATGAACATGGCATGTGAAATGATTCCTTCTAAACATCTGAAAATATACATACAAGTAAATGTTTATAGTTAGAAAATGAATGCAGTAGGCAATGTTTTTTCTCCAGCAGAAATGCTATAGACCCAGGAGAAGTTAGGAAAAGAAAGATCAAATAATGAAGTGAGGTCCTAACTAATGTGGTACTTACAGCAAAGAAAATAGGAAACTAATAAAGAAACCAAAGCAACAGTTATAAATTATTGACAGTGTTAGAATAAAACTGAGAATGAGAAGGTACTACAAATGGGAAGAGTTGAAACAAACAAAGTAAAGTAAATAAGACTGAGCAATATTAATAATTAATATTAATATCAATTTTCACTAGGTTTTTAGATTTAGCCTTTTAAATTGTATGTGTGTGTTATGTGCACATGCATGCCTCTCTCTCTTTTTCTTCCTCTCCCTCTTTCTCTATCTCTCTCTCTCTCTCTCTCTCTCTCTCTCTCTCTGTGTGTGTGTGTGTGTGTGTTCGTGCACATATTTGCCTTTGTTGTCTAGAGGATGACATCAGATTTCCTGGAGCTGGAGTTAACATATGGTTGTGAGCCACCTGATATGAGTTCTAGGAACTAAATTTTCAACCTCTGCAAGAGCCATATGTAACCACTGATCACTGTCTCCAGCCCCCTATTTCAATATATATTTTTAATGTAAAAAAAAGTGGCATTTGTAGACGTTTACTGGAAATGTGTTGTATTTTTTCCATTTCCCCTCTCACTGTTATGAGAACATATACACAGAGCATTATATGCAGCATTTGCAAGAGGTCAGGTAAACTAATTTATATGTACTAATTTATATTATAATCACAATATGTCAAGCACTTGTTTATTATTTTTCATATTTTACAAATAAAGGAATGGGGGCATAGCAAGTTAAAATATCTTCTCCAAGGCAGATTTTGAAATTAGGAGACTTTGCTTCTGAGAGTTCACATTTAATTGTTGACTTTTACTTATGTTGGCATTTAGGTTTTGGTAGTTTACATGTATCAATAGCTTGATCTCCAGCTGGTGGTGTTATTTGGGGGCATATGAAAAAATCTAGTGTGGTGGTTTGAATGGCCCCCATAGGACATAGAAGGAGAAGTGGCCTTGTTGGAGTAGGTGTGCTGTGTTAGAGAAAGTGTGTCACTGGGGAAGGGGGGATTTGAAGTCTCAGATGCTTACATCTTCTTGCTCCCTGTGAATCCAGATATAAAACTCTCAACTACATGTCCAGCATCACGTCTGCCTGTGTACTGCCATGCTTCTAACCATGATGATAATGGACTAAACTTATGAAACTATAAGGCAGACCCAATTAAATGTTTATCTTTATAAGAGTTGCTGAGATCATGGTGACTCTTTACAGCATCAGAAACCCTAAGACACCTGAGAATGTGGGATGTAGATGGAGGAAGTGGGTCACTAGTGGCAGATCTTTGTGGATGTATTATCACTGGTTTCTTTCTATCCCCTTCTGTGCTTCCTGTCCTGTAGAGGTGAAGTACCTCTTCTAATACACACTCACACTGACATTCTGTTCTGCCACAACATGTGGAAGTGAGTAACCCTGGCTGAAGACCTTGAAACTGAGCCAAAGAATCTACCCTCTTATGAGGTATTTTGTAACTGCAGTGAAAAGTCTGAATTATACAGAAATTTGAACTTAATTATATCTGTGCATTTAGCATTCTATTTAACTATATTCTGTGTTATAATTTCTTAAAACTGAATATTATAAAATTTGCTTATCTTGTTTATTGTTTGTCTAAAAGCATATATATTTTTCTTATCTTTTGGTTTATTTGTTTAATAGGATGCCAAACCTTCAAGGACCAATTTTTCCATGTATTCTGTTCACTATTTCATATTATAATACTTATAACAGTTCCTTAGATATATTAAGAAACATAAATAAGAGAGTTATAAGATGAATTTTGGGAAAATAATGCAGAAAGATTAAGTGAGGGAAATATAAGGAGTTATGAAAATTTCAGGTCAAATTTGGAAGATTTAAAAACCAAACAACAGAAATCCCAGAAAGAGAAAATGGAAAATAGGAGGGCTAGTATTATGTAATATAAGCAATCCAGGAAACAGTCCTCATGAAATTTCTTACCTAGGTCAATTGTAGAAATGAGATCCATATAAAAAAATATCATTATGGCATTTTTGGAATGGTGGAGTCAGATATTTTAATAGTAGAAAGTATAAAAAATCAAATTACAAAGGGTTAGTTAATAATAATTCTTAGATTTTTTTCAACAGCAATACTGGCAACTAGAATTCATGCTTTCAAGTTTAAGGAAGAAAGTAAATAGTAGTCTCAAATTCTCTAACACATCAGCTCATTAATTAAATGTGTGTATTTTATGTACATGTGTTCACATTGCCTGGAAACCATAATATTAACTTCCCACACAATCTTTCTTAGAAAATTGGTGAACAGGGCTTTAAAATATATTAAAGTTAACATAGAAAGTGGGATATCTATGATTTGTGAAGAGTCACTGTGAGAGAACTGAGGGAAATTTCTAGGGTCATGGCCATTCAGTATGCCTGGAGAGCTGCCAGTCTTGATTGGAGTAGGTCAGAATCTTCAGAGATGTCTCCATGGAAAAGAGAGTGATAAATATTTGAAGTGATGAAATAGATTGACAAGAATGTACATAATTAAGGGATGATTTAGGGCTAAATTAATAAGTAGTATATAGAAAATTAAAAAATAAAAAATAAAAACATTATTATGAACTCCAAGTAGAAGAAAATGTTATTCAAAAAGGCAAAGAGTAACCATAAGCGAGTGTTTCATCCAAAGGTGAATAAAATATATAAGCCAAAATAATGCGATTTTTGATTACTATATAATCAAAGCTATCTTGTGTTTGTGAAGGAATACTTCTTGAAGGAACTTAGGAGCATGTGATCCAAATAGTTTGCTTTTATCAATAAATAATGCCCACAATGGTAACCAATCTAGAAATAGTAAAATAAACATGTTATGTAGTTAATGAAAAATTAAAAATTCTAGCCAGAATGTTTGGAAATACTTGCTTGTCTAGCCTGTGAAAGGTAATGGGAGAACTAATGATTTTGTAGTGTAATTTGTGCATCTTTTTGACCCTTTACATTATGTGATAGAACGCCTCACCTAAGCTCAGTTCAACACATCTTTTATACCAAGAACAGTATAACAGAAAAAACAACATAACTGCTATTACATAGCTTATTAGTTAGTTAATATGATCTTTTTCTTAGTTGAAAAGCCTAGAAGACCTTTCTTTTTAACTCAAAAGCACTCACTTTTACCTCAGAAATGTGAGTATTGGAAAGCTTAGTAGTCATCTTTATCCCTGCTTTCTTAGAATTATTCTTTAGGAATAACTCATTTGAAGTACCATAGCGCTTTACTTAGTTCTTGTCCTATATTCATAGACCTCTTGTTGGCAATATCACATAGCCCTATACCAACCTCTAATACGTTCTCTTTTTAAAAATCATTTTTTAAACCAGTGAAGCATCTTCAACTGAGCTTAGAAAAGAAAATTAGGAGATCTTGTGGGTGGTAAATATTTTGAAAGGTCGGAAAGTGATGCCACAATGTAAGTGGCTGTCCTTGTAGAAACTACTTTCCCATGATCATGTTATATTTTATATAAAGCAATGTATGAGCCTTATTTTTTTCAAGTAGCTGCAAGTGTGCTTGTCATAAAAATAGCTGATTTCTAATGATCATAATGATTCTTCAGCTTTGGATGGAAAGCATAATACAGTAGCACTAGCACCATTGACTGCAATAAATTGTGTCTTGAATTTTCTTTAAAATGCCTGAGATTTTTATGAATTTATTTTACATGTATTTGGATGAAATTAACACAGAGTTAACATAAATACATCATTTTGAAATACACTGCTGAATTATCTATTACATTTTTTTCTGGGTTACATTTCCAAGAGTTTACTGGACTTTTGAGAAGATACTGTGAACTGGATACAATTTAAATTTTAGTGAAATAATTGTTGACACTTCTAATAATATTCATGTGGCATTGCTCACTACTGGTTTTCGCAAAGCTATGTTGACTGTGCCATGGAATATAACATGTTCTTGATGGCTTCCCCATTCTTTTCTAATGGGGAGCATTGGTGTTGCATGTCCATGTTTTACCACATCACATTTAATCTAGCCGCAATGTTAATATTCATTATTAGAATAAGCTTTCAGCTTGTTAGTTTGAGAGGCTAACATGGCGTCCTAGATTTAATATTTATAATCTGTTTAAGTTTCGTTTCCAAATTTAACACTGTGAGAGGTGGGGCATAGAAGTTTAAAACAGAATTTAACTGAAGCAAGTCTAAGAGTAGGGTGCCATGAATGAACAGATTCTAATGTATACAGATAAAATATGTTTGGAAAGTTTCTCAAAGAAACAATGTTCTTGATAATGTTTTTGTTACACTGTCAGTCTGAAGTCTATATAAAAATTTATGAAGATGAATTATTTTCCTGAGAAAAACTCTTCTATTGACATAAAATATGGCATGCACATATATATTGTTTTTTAAATGACATTAAGTCAACCTAGAATCAGTGTATTGATTGTATAGGACTGAATCAGAAATCCTCTTTTTAAAAAGATAGTTGTTGTGTCTACTCCATATAAAAGCTAGAGGGCAATGTTCTAACCCAATGAAAATAGTTTTAGAAGCATTGGGAGAGGGGAGCTTAGTAAATATGATACAAGTATGGCTATAAAAAATGATCATTATTTCATGCATCAGTGTAACATTTTATGCTATACTCTTTGTTATTTTGGCCCTTGTTTCCTAGTGTATATAATTATTTTTATATTAGCTTTTATAAAAATTAACATTAAAATAAAAATAAAGAATAGAAAAAAATGATTAAGTTGTGGTGAATGTGGCATATAATACGAACATGCACTTTTGTGTCTGTATGGATATATGTATACACACTTAATAATGAGCATGTAAACCTCTATATTTGATTATCAAAGCCCCTGAGATTTTATTATTTGGAGCTAGGTTTTTCACTTTCTGTGATGAGTTTTTGAAGTTGCTTCCTCACCTAATCCCTAGTTTTTCTAATTTTCTATTACATCGAGCTTTCTTAGGATCACTTGAATGTCCAAAATCAAGACACATGAAGAATTATTTTTTTTGTTAATAAAAATCCTTTATTTTTCCACTTTTGTTTTTTAATTGGATATTTTATTTATTTATATTCCAAATGTTATCCCCTTTCCAGGTTTCCCCCGAAAACCCCTATCCCATCCTCCTTCCCCCTGCTTCTATGAGGGTGTTCCCCAACCCACCCACCCACTCCTGCATCCCCACCCTGGCATTCTCCTACACTGGAGCATCAAGCTTCCACAGGACCAAGGGCCTCTCCTCACATTGATGCTCGACAAGGCCATCCTCTGCTACATGTGCAGCTGGAGCCATGGGTCCCTCTATGTATACTCTTTGGTTGGTGGTTAGTCCCTGGGAGCTCTGGGGGTCTGGTTGGTTGATATTGTTGTTCTTCCTATAGGGTTGCAAACCCCTTCAGTTCCTTCTGTCCTTTCTCTAATTCCTCAATTGGGGACCCCATGCTTAGTCCAATGAAGAATTATTAATAGAGCAATGAAAACACATTGGAACATGTTTTCTGAGAAGATGAAATAGAGAGGGGTTTGACCTCTAATGAGAACATCTTGATTTGGGGTCAGTGGGATCCTTAGAGACAAACATTTATGTATCTTGTTCACTATGGTGAAATTATTTCAACAGTCAAGAGACGAATGGACAAACACAGGTAACTCGTCAGAGGTGCAATGATGAAGGCTAGATACTGAGGGAGGTCAAAGTAAGAAAAAGTGGGATGAACTCTCCTAGTTATCAAGCAATATTACCAAGCAAACTTTTCTTTGATTTATGAACAACTAGACCTTTTCCATATTTTTTAATCTACTATTTGCTTATCTGTAATTTTCCTGGGTTCCTCCAAAAGTTTATTTTTTGAGTGCAATCATCTATAAAATTTCTAATATCCCAAATCCTTATTCTTCTCATTTGTTCTAATTTCCTGAGAGTTATATCAGTGTTTTGAATTTTTGTCATCCTTTGAGAGGATGCAATTGTGTGTGAATAACGGGAAATATCACAATATAAAATGTAAGGAAATACAAAAATCAAGGAATGCCTTTCTATTATATTTGCCATTTAGAGTGTGCTACAATAAATCACTGAGCCAGACAAATGATGTTCCTGCCCTTGTGGAGGTTACAATCTCAGGCAATCTATTGCTATCATGAAGGCCAAGGCTGTATAGACATAGATGAGATGATATATATATATATATATATATATATATATATATATATATATTATATCAAATGGTGTTTAGTAGAGATTGATTACTTCCAAATGTAAGAGAGAAATTATTCCATGAATGAGTTATATATGCAAAAGTATGGATACAAGAACACAATGAACAATGGATTTGTTATTTGTCTCGCATCCAGGGATGGTATATAGAAGTAGGACAACACTTAAATTGTACATAAAGAGACAGTGAAATTTTGTGAGCAAACAGATGATATAATAATGTCTATGGTACCAGAACAGATACAGAAATCAAGTTAGAAAGCAGCATAATGAAATAGATGACCTGATTGATCATATGACACTGAGAATAGGAAGGATTAGACCAATACTTTGTTCGGTTCTATACAATGAGAGCCATATTATTGTGATATTCTGAGCTTCCTGGTCACTATAAGTTCAAGAGAGCATCGCTATACTTGGCTATGTTTTTAATGATTCAGAACTTCACTTTATATTTCACTTCATATCTGCTTTGACTTTAAAAATTTATCTCCTCTGCAAAATCTTCTGGCCATTTCAGCCCTTATTTTGAGTTTGACTATGGAATGATATTTTTCATATTATCACCACCACTACTAACTTTGGATAAGCCTCTACTCTTCTGGCATCTTGTTTTTATAGCAATAGTGATAGGATATACTTTTGACTCAATTATAGATTCTAAGTTGATTTAATAAAAGTGAAGCTGGATAAGCCCACATATATAACCTGCTTGTATATTTTGTTCCTTCATTTAATGGAGCTGAAATTCTTAGGGTTTTCACAAATCTTGATATAAAATGTCCCTTTTCTGGTTTCCACAATAAAACCTATCACATGAGGCATATCATAGAAACATGTAGCTTATGAAGTTAGGTCATGCATAACTCAAACATTCATTTTAAGAACACTGATACTTTAGTCTCTTCTGTCATATTTTTCCAACCACTTTTCTAGTAAACTGAGGTGTGTGTATGTTTGTGTGTGTACGTGTGTGTGTGTTTGCTTATGCACACCCTTTCCCCAGGGTGCCAAGTCTGAATCCTTCACTATTCTGTTGAGGTTTATCCTTTGTTCTTATTTTTTCATGTTGGATATGTTTTTATGCTGCTGTTACTTATTTGATACAAGGTATTGCTATGTAGCCATGGCTGTCCTGAAACTCACTGGTAGACCAGGCTGGCCCACCTACCTCTTCCTCCTGAATGTTGTCTAAAGGCATGCACCACCACATTCAATCTTTCAATTTAATCTTAATCATACTATCTCCCTGTTATCAGAGAGAATAATTTCAGCTAAATCTAGTTTTCAAATGTCCATATAGCTTATTATTGATGACTACATTTTTCTTCTGAAGCTGTTACACCATGTCCTCTGATAACTTTTACACAATGACAAGAACCATCCTGAAAAATACCACACTGTTTTAGCTTCTGTATTGAGTTTGTTTTAGTTGGTAAAATGCAGTATAGGTTTTAAAATCTAGAGAGTCTTAGCAGATGAATTGAACCAGCCTTCATTGTATGCTGCCAATCTACTAAAGGAAGAAAATAACATTTTCAAAGTTATGACCCAGGGTAGTGCAAACCAGTTAATTTTTGTGAGTTATCATACTAATTACTCTGCGATTGGTTTTTGATCATCTAATATAAAAGAAACTCTAGATCACTGGCATCTCTTACAACAGTAGAACATTCTGATTTTTAATGACTCCTGACTAGCAAATCGTAGTCCTCTTTCATTTAAGGCGATAATTCTCCCTGAAAGATGTCAGGGATAATCACCTTCTGCAGTTCTATGGTGTCTTGCAAGGCATAGATTTGTGCTAGCGATTGCTGTTTTCCGGAGCACTTGCTTTGAAAATTGAGCTGTTATGTGTTACTTTTGTAGGTTGACTGGTTCACTTTTTAACCAATATGTAATTCCTGGTATTTCTCTATATGCTTCCAGTTGCTCTGTTACAGCCATGTGGCTGTGCCCTAAAGTTACATTCATTATAACCTAGAAATAGCTATTCTACTGACCCTGGGTAATATTGACTTAGTTAACTGAGAAGAGGTTATAAGCAAGCACAGATTTAAAGCAAAGGATCTTCTTGTGCCATTTTTACTGCTGGACTGCTATATAATCTTTGCAACATTGTGTTGTTGTTATTGTTGTTGTTTTTCCAACAGCAGTCTTTCCAAATACTTAGTCCTTGAAAACAATTGGACAAAAGTGCAATTTGGCAAATTTTGACTTTTTAAGGCCGTGCCAGTCTGCTGTGATAGCCTGCCAAGCTTCCTAAAAGCTCTGCAATTTTTATTTCTCTAATCTGATGTTTGACCTCCTAATCCATATGGTAATTCAGGGAGAATGTCCAGCCAAATGATCATTTAGTAATTGCAAGGTACCTTTAAAGATTATTATGGATAGCTTAAAATGTAACATAATTTTTGCATTACTCAGTTTAAGTGAGTATGTCCTCTTGTATTGATAAAAAAATTAACATTTACTGAGCACAAAGTGCCATGACCCGATTCTATACATTTACATATTATTGGATATTGCTTTGTCAACTTTGCCCAAGAGTTAGAAACAATGTTCAGGAAATTAGCATTCTAACTATGGAGGTAAAAAATGACTAGAAGGGAAATGACCTCATATGAACAAGCAGATGATCCAATAAGCCTATAAAACCAATGAGGTGGAACCATTCCAACTGTGACAGTGAATCAAATGGACAACATACACATTCCTGCATGGTAACATTCCCTCTCTGATATATTAACAAGCATAGCCACACCTGTTCTGGACTCTTTAGAACTATCTAAGTCACCTTTACTGACTGCCTCCAAATACAGCCATGGTATTCAGATATTCATCTTCCATATCCCAGGTTACTGTGAAAGAAATGGCACAGGCTTCAGAAGAGAAAAATTGGAGTGTACTTGCAGCTCAAATTATGATTTTGAGACTTTTCTGGAATTTAGTTTCCTTACTTGTAAGAATATATGCCTATTTTGTATGATCATCCATGTAGGAATTTCCATAGACTAAATGACACAATGCCTAGCATTCTGTTGTTAATATTTTAATATTAAAATGTTAATATTTTAGCATCTTCAACTGTTCATTTTTTCTACTTTTTCCTTTAAAAATAAATAACCCCAAACTTTCACTTTAGGTGACAGAGATAGACTCCCACATATTTTCCTTAATAATTTGGTCCACTCTTATCTTCATATGTAAAGGTATAATTTGCTTTATATAAATATAAGGGACTATTGATAGGCTAAAGCAACCACTGTCTAACACAGCGGTTCTAAGCCTGTGGATCATGACCCCTTTGGCAAACCTCTATCTCCAAAAATATTTACACTGTGATTCACAATACCAGCAAAATTATGGTTACAGAGTAGCAACAAAAATAATTTTATGGTTAGGTTCACCACAACATGAGGAAATTATACAGTTCCTCATGGGTCTGTCACAGCATTGGAAAGGTTGAAAACCACTGGTCTAACATGTTCTGAATATGCTATCTGCTAGAACCAATTAGTTGCCTCATAAGATATTTCCCTTGTCTCAGTTGTTTGGGTCATACATTCTTTTGAACCTAGAGCAAGATCCATATATTGTATAATGCTATATATTATATAATTTTAAACACACACAAAGTATTATAAAATGTCTTTGTTATATGTCATTGTTGACTGTGATTATTGGTTTAAGGCAACTAGATTCCAAGCAGATTTGGTACCAAAAGAAGAATATGCCACATTAAACACAGATGGTTTGTACTTATTAAAATATTAAAATGTACTTAAATTTGAAAGAAGAATTGACTAAATGCATAGTTTTAGCATTTGTTATAAAGGTGTGGTTGTTTGAATGCAATTGACCTCCCATTATCCCCTAGGGATATTTGTTGTTAGGAGGTGTGGCCTTGTTGGAGGAAGTATGTCATTGTGGAGACAGGCTTTGAGGTCTTATATGTGCTCAAGCCATGCCTGATCAGGCAGTCTCCTACTGCCTTCAGATCAAGATGTAGAACTCTCAGCTTCGTCTCCAGCACTATGTCTGCCTGGATGTTGCCATGCTTCCCACCATGATAATAATAGACTAAACCTCTGAAACTGTAAGCCAGCC
Source organism: Arvicanthis niloticus (assembly GCF_011762505.2). NCBI lineage: Eukaryota > Metazoa > Chordata > Mammalia > Rodentia > Muridae > Arvicanthis > Arvicanthis niloticus. The sequence goes on along the minus strand of NC_047679.1, from coordinate 47,345,823 downwards.
CCAATTAAGTGTTTTTCTTTATAAGAATTGCCTTGGTCATGGCATCTGTTCACAGCAATAAAACACTATCTAAGACAGAGGGTCCAAGTTTCAAATATACTATGTGCCCAAAGGTACTTACTTTGTGATTCAGGACCTAGAATGGGGTATATAAGAATATTAAGTTAACTCTTTCAAATATTTGCTAGGTAACAACATGTTTCTCATGTATATGAACTTACTTTGCTTATTTTTCAGTTTTTATATATCATTGTTTAAGTTTGAATTATCTTTTTTTCTATCATAATTATTTGCTTTTATTCAAGAGCCAACTAGAAAATGCCATATGAAAAGAGAGTGTGATATAACATCCTCCACTTTCACATGGCATTTTCTAGTTATACACACACACACACACACACACACACACACTATATATATATATAGACTAATGACTGTTTAGACTAATGACTGTTTATCTGTCCTTGGAATTGGATTGAATGCAATAATAGTAAACTTTCTTTATATGAATACAATAATGGTAAAATTTCTTTACATTTCTCAAAAAACCCAAACAAACAAAAGGACCCCCCAAAACACCATAATGATCCCAAGTCTTGTCATTTCTTCCATATTTGAGATATTACTGTCAACCTTAGAAGATGCAACAGGGTCAATGAGTTCAAGTCCTAGAGCTTTGATCATCCTCTACATGTGGTAAACATTAGGATATTCCAAAGATGGATCTTTGTAATGAGAGTTTAGTTAGATGGATGGTGATAAAGCCAATTGTTCACTAAGCTTCTCATCTTTCAAAAACTTCATTGTTTTTCCAACTGATATAATACTTGAAGTGATGTTTTTAAATCTCAATCTCTCACCCTCACCTTCTCTCCCTCCCACCCTCTTTCAGTCCTTTACACTCTCCTCTTTCTCCCTTCTCATCTCTCTCACTTCTCCTCTGCCTTCCTGTAGCCCATATGAATTAGAAATTTTCCACAAAAACTTAGACAGAAATGGCATCTTCTATCTTTTTGTATGGAAAGTATGTAAGTTGGCAGTGCTAGGAGTTTCAAAGTGTCTTCAGAGTAAGAACTTCTAGCAGTGTGAGAGAATAAACTTCAAAAATATGAATACCTCTCTGAATAACCTTAAACAATTAAAAATGTCTACAGTGGATAAGTGAGCCTGGGCCAGAGGAACAGGCTTCTGTAGTTAAATACCTGAGTCACTGCTCTAAATCTTTGTAATTCCAAGGTGATTCCACTGCAAAGTCTTTTATAATTAATTGCATGTATATTGCCATTCACTTGGGAGATAGGTGATTACTTGCCTCGGTGTTACTGTAACACATTACAATATCAATAACACTACTGATTTTAATTAAAACTTCAAAATGTGTACCTGTTGAAATATTCATTATTGCACTCTTGATTGTGTGTGAGAATTCAAAGTCTTCTGTGCTCATTTTTTAAATATAATAATACTAATGCCAATTAACAGAAGAGAGACTGCAGAATGTTCCGTTTTTTGAAGGGAGATTTAACATATTTATTGAGTATGTCAATCCATAGAAGTGGCATTATTTTTTCATCAAATTGATAATCTTTTTATTATGTTCTTCTATGTTTTCTAGTTTTTTCTTTTATTGAAAATAGATTTTTTCTCACATAATATATCCCAATTATGGTTTCTCATCCCTTCTTCTACTCCTCCTAGTTCCTCCCCACCCCCTTTTCTATACAGATCCACCCCTTTCTGTCTCTCATTAGAAGGCAAACAGGTTTATTAGGAATAATAATAAAACAAAGCAAAATAATATAAGACAAAATTAGACAAAGCAAACAGCAGGAAAAGAGCTCATGAGAAGGCACGTTTCTACTTTTTAAATAACACAATGTGTTTATGCATATACATGTCTACATGTATGAATGTGTACATGTGAGGGTCTCTGATATATTTTTTTATTTTTTGTGTATTTTTATCAATTCAAGTATTTACTTTATGTTCCAATCATAGCTTCATCTCGTTCCTCCCCTTTCAGACCCTCTTTCTCACTTCACCTCCCTGCCAGCCTCCTATCTTCCCTTTCTCCTCAGAAAAGGCTCAGAAAAAGGGAGGCCTCTGATGGGTATCAATTTGCCTTGATGTATCAAGTTGCAGTAGGACTAGGTGTATCTTCTATTGTGGCTAGACAAGGCAACCCACTTAGGGGAAAGGGATCCAAAGGCAGGCAGTATAATCAGAGACATCTCCTGCTCCTGCTCATAGGAGTTCCACATGAAGACAAAGGTCTACAACTGTTGTATATGTGCAGAGGGTCTAGGTCTGTCCCATGCATGCTCTCTGTGATTCAGTTTCTGTGGGCCCCTATGGACCGAGGTTAATTTATTGCATATGTTTTCTTGTGGTATCCTTGACTTCTCTGGCTTCTTCAATCCTTTGTTCCAACCCACCCACCCAAGCTCCACCTCTGCCTTAGTTTGGGTTTCTTTTGCTGTGAAGAGACACCATAATCTCAGCAACTCGTATAAACAAACTCTTATAAAAGAAGAGACAGCATGATTTTAGCAACATTTAAATTGGGTCTGGCTTGCAGTTTCAGAGATTTAGATCATTATGATCATGGCAAGAAGCATGGTGACATGCAGGTCGACATGGTGCTAGAGGAACCAAGAGTTCTACGTCTGGATCTTCGGGCAACAGGAAGAGACACTGGGCCTGGATTGAGCATCTGATACCTCAAAACCCACATCTACAGTGACACACTTTCCCCAACAAGGCCATACCTACTAATAGTCATACTTACTAATAGTGCCACTCCCTATGAGTCTATGGGGACCATTTTCATTAAAATGCCATAGTTTGTAAAAAGTATTCCTCCATTATTAAAACTAGTAGATAAATGAATCAAAAGATCAAAGGATAGCAAAAATGAACAATTCTTCCTTAACCAGTTAATTGTATTTGGAAATGTAGTAGCTCTCATCTCTCTGCAATGCACATGGATCTGTATTGTGAAGCCACATACTTAGGATGCTTAGAAGAAATAGCAAAAAGATACTAGTGCTGCAAACTTAGAGGAAAAGCTGCATGGAATAGGCAGGTAATCCATTGATGGAGCTGTCTGCTTTAAGATGTCTTCATGTCACACTCTGTGTCACATAGGGCCAAGTTCACCAAGGACAACCCACAAGGGACAGTAGGGATTTTCTAGGCTCATTTAATTTATACATTGCAGTTGTAAACATATTTTCTGGTAAGTGTTATTTGATACAGTAACGAAGAAATAATCAGTAAGGTAAGGTAGATGGTGCCACTATTTTTCTAATCCAAATGCTTTCCAGTTTCTCAGTTAAAAAAAAATATAAGGTGATTGTGTGTGTGTGTGTGTGTGTGTGTGTGTGTGTGTGTGTGTGTGCATGCACACACACAAGTGTGCACACATGTGTACATGTTCATCCCATGTCTAAAGTCTTTGGTTCCCAGCTTTGTTTCCTGACATGAAAAATACTGTTCTGTAACTTGGTAAGAGGCTGACCATTAAATCATTGTTGCTGCTTTTGAAGAAAGTTCTTGGACATGTAGTTTTCTTCCTGCTGGACTCTTAGTATAGGGTTATATTTTATATGTTTTTGAAGTTTTAAATGACTCCATTAGGAACATTTGGAGTGAAGCTAAGTCATATGTCAGGCTATCACTACCTTATATGAGAAATCATAATAAAATTATTGCAGTAAAAGCAGGACATTGAAAAACAAGTAGTTTTGTTTGCTTGGAGCTGATATTCAGTGCACATACAGCCTGAATTGGAGCAGGTAGGCTGCTATGCTACAGATTTTTTTTTTTTTTTTTTACAAGGGAGAAAAGCTAGACTTGATTGCTTCAACTTTGTGCTGACTCTGGAGAGTAGTTTCAATTAAAACTTCCCCCCTAGCTTTAGAGACAAATCTTTTCCTTCTTTATTAAAGTTGGTTTGGGGATGAAACTTTCAAAACCAGAAGGAGTTGTATCATTAAGAGTTTAGATTCAGATGCAAGAAGAAAGATAAAAATCCAGATGTCCTTTGTAGGTTTCAAATGAATACAATACTTTAATTATAGCAGTATTTGTAGGTAAGATAAGCAAATTCCCAAAGCACTGGGACCTACTTAGCAACATCAAATATAAAGCTATGATTCAGCTATGGCTTCTTTAGTGATGTGGGCAAATATAATTCATCTCTTTACTCCAGTCTCTTAACTTAATTGGTGACCACCTTTCTTCTGTTTGAAAATCTCTACATTTCTTCTTCCATGCCAGAATTTCCTTGACTCTATGACACATTTGCAGGATGAGACTGGATATTAAGAAATCTCTTGATCCTTGACTTTGTCCTGAGCTTGAACCATGCTGAAAATTTCCTATTCATCCACATGTTTCTCAGTAGATTTTCCTGACATTTTGTCTTCAGGTGTTCAACTTTTCATTTAGGTTTGGAAGGTTTGTAAAGAAGTGGTAATTCCTTCATACTTTTATACTCATCCTACTATTAAAGTTTTCTTTGTTTTTGAGTTTTAGTATGCATTCACACTTTAAGGAAATATATGCAAAACCTTTGCAGATCCTAAGTGTATTGTCATTTTTTGAGGTTTGACACATTCAATGTCTTAACAAGGATATAAACTATTTTTATCACTGCAGAAAGATGGCTCATATTTTTGTGAATTATATGTAAAAGAATAGCAGTATGATTTTTTGAACCCAACCTTTTGGTTCAGTATTTGTAAGATTCCTGATGCTGTTGCATCAATCAGTAAACTGTTTGTTCCTTTTGTTTGTGAGTAGTTCACTGCTGTGTGGATGTATCATTCTCTTCCTCATAGCTGGACTGTTTCTAGTTTGGGATGTTGTATATTATGATACTCTAAATGAATATGACTTTTGGGTTATTTTGCTTCTTTCCCCTTTGCTTTCTTTGGTCAGTGTTTGTAGACAGTCTCTAAAGTGGTCTGGTCTTTAAAGACCACTTCTTGGTAGGAGACTCAGTGGGTAAATACATTTGATGTGCAAATGTTAGGACCTGAGTTTGAATTCCCAGAACCCATATAGAAGCCATAGGGTATGCCTATAATCCTAGTGCTTCTATAGGAATATGGGGGGGGGGGGGGCAGAGACTGAAAATTTTCAGAAACTTTCAACCCAACCCAACTTCACATATTTAGTAGAAAACAAGGGCACCCTGTCACAAGCCAAGTGAAAGGTGAGGACTCATACTTGAGATTAGCACCTAACCTCAACATGTATGCATACATACATACATACATACATACCAGAGAGAGAGGGGGAAGGGAGGCAGATAGAGAGTGGGGGGTCATCTCCACCTCCTGGCAGTACTGCCACTGAATGTCACCTAAGATGGCTGCCTTAGTTCTAGTGACTGTAATACAGTAGAGTTAATGGGACTTCTACTTTGGAGACTGAGAACTGTCCCTTATTTTCTTGCCTTGCTAACTTTAGGGAAATCAGCTTTCAAATTGTGAGGTAAGTCCAGGGAAAGGCTGCTGTGAGTCAGTTTAGAACATGATCTGCTAAGGCCTTGCCAGTTTTCAGGAAACTTGAAGTAGCTTCTTTCCCAATTGAGTCTTGAGATGGCTATAGCTCTGGCAAGCTCTTTCATTGCAACAATGCAAAAGACCAAATTTAAACCATCTAGCTGGGTTGCATTTTGAATTCCAGACATCCAGAATGAAGAGATAATAGATGTTTGTTGTTTCTGTCATTAAGCATCAGGGTGATTTCCTATAGAAAATAGGTAGCTAGTATATCCTGCTATTAGTTCTTTGCTGATTCTTCAGTAGAGGAGAATTCAGTGGAGTTTTGCGTTGTTCATATCTATAGCTGAAAATAGAATTTAGGGTCTTCATGACAGAGAAAAAATTTCTTCATGCATTTTTGAACAGCTGAAGACATTTTTTTCTCAAAATAAATTTTATTCTTTATTGTGAAAAAGAGAAACTCATTTTTAAAAGTCCAGCGAATGAGAAAGAAATGATGTAGAAATCACATAAAATTATCATCACAATGTAATCACTGTTTACTTCCCTAGATTTTAACCATAAAGCTCACATACAAATGAGCATGCATACATTAAAAAATAAAGTTACATAAGACATGCTTTTTACATTTCCTTTTCCCCTGACAGCATATTTTGATATTAATTCAATGCCAATGAAGGCACACTTATACAATCACTTTTATGGTTTGTTATGCACATTATGTGTTCATGGTTTACCTATTCTATATCTCTGATTAGTTATTCAAAACTTTCCAGTGTTTATTTCCCAGTTAACAACAGTCATTGATAAACATCTCTGGTCATTCATCATTTGTACTTACCAAGAATTTGCTTAGCATACACCATCAAAGGAATATTTCTGGATGAGTATGCACATTTAAGAGGCTTGGATTAAAATTAAAAATTGCCATTCAAACAGATGTGACTCAATGGTAGAATCTGAAATTACTTCCCCAAAGCTAGTTGGATAACACTGAGTGTATTAAAAATTTAAATATCTGGCATTGTGACAAGCAAGCATACTGCCATTTTAAACTGCACGGAAAGTGATTAAAGCTTTTGTTTTTCTTTTCTGTGCTCAGAATTAAACCCAGGGCCTCACATATGTTAAGTACACATTGTGCCACTGAATTGTACCAAATTTTCTGAGCATCTATTTATACTTTTAAAAGCCATAATGGAGTTTGACCATTTTCATTCACTATTTTACTCTTTCTTCTACCACTCCCCTTTTATACCTAAGTTATCCCTCACTTACGCTCATTTCATTATTTCCTCTATAAATTCTTTATATTCGAGATAGCCTGCAGTATGAGTCATTGTGAAACTAGCTTGTTTTTATTCATGTTATGATCTATTGTGAAACTAGCTTGTTTCTCTTCATGTTATGATCTCCATTTTTTCCATTTGACTATAAATTACATAACTTAATTCTTTATAAAATGAATAAAACTTAATTGGATTTACATTTTTTGTACCTAGTCATCTGTCAGCAAACACCTAGACTGATTTCAAAACTTGCTAACTGTAAATATCACTGTGATAAATATGGGTATGTGTTTTCTATATAATTGGCTGGCTTTGATTCTTTTGGATTTATACTGTAGAGTGATATAGGCCAATTATATCATAATTCAATTTTTTGTTGAAAATAGATTTTTTTCATATATTAGGATTCCCTTCCTCAGCTGCTTCTATTTCCTCTTCACTTCTTCTCCCTTCTGGATCCTCACTGTTTCTGTTTCTCATTAGAAAACAAACAGGTATCTAAGGAATAATATTAAAATAAAACCTACAATTCTACATTTACTTTATTGAGAAATATTCACACTGATTTCCATAGTGGTTGGGTCAATTTACATTTCCATCAACAATGAATTAAGGATTCATTGCCTGGTGCAACCTTGCCAAAATTTGTTGTGTGATATATTCTTTTACTTGTTTTTCTTCACAATGTATATTCTGTCTGGAATAGGATGGAATATCAATGCAGTTATATTTTCATTTTCATGATGACCATGACTATTGAACATTTTTCATGTATTTAATAACCATTTGTACATCTGCTAGCTTGCTTTCTTGCTTATTGATTGGATTATTTATTCTGTTGGTATTTGATATTTTAGTTCTTTATATATCTTGGTATTAATCATTCAGTGAATAAAGAGCTGACAAGATCTTCTCCATCTATATGCCATTTCTTTCATCCGATGTTTTCTTTTCTTTTTAATTTAATGCATTTTCATTCTGTTAATTTTTTCTATTTTTGTTATTATGGAACTCCCCTAACATATCCCTTTAAACTCTAACTAGCCTTTTATAGCATTAAAGCAAAATATGAAGCTCAACAGTAGTTTAAGTCACAAAAGACTCAATAAGAAATTGTTCAATGAGGAGAAAAAGATACCTCAGTATAGAACTGTTTTCAATTTTGATTATAAGAAAAGGTGAGGATGTATAGTCAATGGGAGATCAATGGAAGGAAAAGTAGGGTAGTTCTTTGCTAAATTGACCTAATAGAATTCTTTTGAATGTAACCCAAGAAAGTCAGATACTAAGGGTGGAATCCTCTCTAAGATAATTTAGAAAGATCTATTTTAAAATGGATAACTCTGGCAAAACCAATTGAATGTTGATTCCCTACATGTAATAGAGAGATTCCAAACCATTATTGTGAAGTATAGGAAAGAAGGAGATTAAAAATAAACTTCCAAAAGTAAATGCTAGTTAATTTCATAGCAATTAGAATTTTAAAATGTTTAAATTTTTTTTCTTTAGGATCTTCTTTGAAGGTATTTCAGTGAATTTAAGTATTATGCACAAGGTAAAGATGAGTCTCACTTTTCAGATATTTGACTTTTTGGCCACGTACACTTTATACATTAGATATTGACTACCTCACTGTGTGTTGGTAATGAAATTCATACTTTCATACATGAATTGATGAAAAACATTTCAATCTATTGAATGATAACTCAGCTTGCCAGGCAGAATTTTTTATCACACCATCTTTATCTCTTATTTTAAAAGCAATTATTTCAACATTATTCTTCATTGCAATATTACAATTTCTATTTTAAATCGAGAAGAAAAAAGTTTGTAATGAAACTGTGAATACTATTGAAAAATGCTTTGGTCTCATAAACTTCATGTAATTGAGACCAAAAAAAATCTGCTGAAAATGTTGGTTTTTAACTCTTTGTTCATAGACTTATGTCAGTAGACCCACTGTCTGTGGAGAAAGCAATAAAGTATATATAGATATTTGAGAAGACTGTATCCAAGAGGCAAAATAGAGAATTTGAAGCTAGCTTGTCTCAGAAAAGACAACATGTTATGCCCCAGTATAGGCTTTTCCTCATACCACTCCATGTTCCCTCCCTTTGTAGGGTCTTGATTTGTGGGCAAGACTGACATCAAACTTGGATCCTTTTGTCTCAGGCATCTGAATAGTGAGATTACAAGTATATTTAACCAAGCCACAAACCAAACTATTGTCTGATTTTCCAGCTAATGAAAAGGTAGAGAAAGCAAAGATAAATTTTCAAACAAACAAACAAAAAAAGCCAAATTTTCAAACAAGCTAGCTATTAATCATATGGTAGTGATGTTCTTTATGCTTTAATAATTACCCAAAGAAACTCAACTGTAATGGGTACCATAGGATAGGATTAAGGTGGTTTAAGTCTGTGATCCCAGTATTGATGTTATCTCTGTGGCATAGGACCTGTCAAGGTACTCTGATGCAAAACCCTAGCAAATGTGATTTTAAATAACCACCTGAGTAATTTGATTAAGTCATTGTCATTTTATCACTCTACTTTATTGAGAAACTTGTATAAGAAACTTCAAAAGCTTCCCTATATTTTTCAAAGCTATCAATCTTTTGGTCCCATCTTGCTTTTCCAATGACATCTCCAGGTCCCCTCCGTTTTGCAGTCAGCATGCATCCCTTTTAGTTCCTGATATTTTTTCATCAACTACAGTGATGATTATATAATGCCAACGTTTTCTTTTTTCCAGCTTAAGAAATATATAAAGTCCTGTTTTATTATTCAGAATTATGCTAAAATTCTGTCTTCATTAATAAGTTTTTTTCCAAATATTTTTAACTTGTAATTAATTTCACTCTTCAATGTAGTATTTGTGTTCTTTTTCCACTGCTAGAATTGTCATGGAACTATTTGGTTCAAAGATTTCCTTTGTTTTATGAGACGGGGGTCTTACTATGTAACCTAAGTTGACCTTTTACAACTCTTTGATCCTCTTGCTTAAGCCTTCTGAGTGATAGGATCACAGGTATGTACAACTATGCCTAGCCAATGGGTAACCAATGAGCAGAAACACATTTTTTTAAATCTGGAGTAGATATAATTCTTAAGAGAGACATAATTTTTTGTTGGCAGGTTATATGTAGAACAATGTACTAGCCTATTTATGGTAATTGAATATTCATTTTGTAAGTTTTAAAAGATACATACACATGAGAAGAGAGGTGAAACCATGTAGAACAGTGTACTATTAGTATACAGTGAATTGATTTCCTTCTTTCCCTCCCTTGAAACAAGGTCTCTCACTGCACTTCAAAGCTCATAGTTTGGCTAGGCTGGATGGCCATTGAGCTCCTGGATTCACCTTTCTCTGTCCCTGGATGGTGGATTTAAATGCACTTGGGGGCATGCCTGCTTTAACATGGATGCTATGGATTTGAACTCAGGTCTTCTTGCTTTCACAAAAAATACTGTTACCCACTAAGTTATTCCTCCAGCCTTTGACTTTGTAATTCTGAAAACTATTTTTATTTAAATTAGTTGATAATAAAAACATAGGTCTGTTTTATATGAAAAAGCATATTTTTCTGCTATATTAGCCACTTGCTAATAATGTGTTTTCAGAAATACTACTATATAGTATTGACTGTATGCTAAATAAACAACACCACAAGATTCTTCACTTTTCTTCAGTCAAGCCTTCTTTTATTCATAGTCTCTGCTAAAGTGTACCCCTAAAATACTGCCAATTTCCTCTTTAGGAAGACATAAGTACATTTGATATTCTACTAGCTAAAATTTCATCATGCTTGTCTCACTGTATTTCCATAATTTAGTTCCATTCTCCTTAAAAATATTCATTTACTAAAAGTTTTCACAATAAACCAAAAGGTTAAAAACATTACTTGTATAGTAATGTTCTTGTATGTACATACTATGCATTAATATAAGACATGATAAACTTTGTGAAGCTTTGAAAAAATCATTTGGGAATATTAACTTAGATCAGTTAAATAGTGAATGTTAGAATATCAGTAGCAATTTTTTTCAAGACATGTAGGAGGCAAATAGTTCACAGACACCATTCTATAAACATAAACAATAACTGTGGAAGAACACAAGAGGATTTTAGTGTTTAGTGCATCAATATTTTCTCCTATTTGGTTTTCCTAGCACTCCCACACAAACCTCTCTACTTACATGATGATGAATAAGCTTTTGTACTCAGTACCCTTAAGACTAATGTCAATTGTAAAAATTGCAAACCACAAATTATGCAAATTCTCCTTAGTGTATCAAACATTAAAAGAATGAGGAGTGCCTCCTTTCTTCAGAAATGCGTTTCCTGCAGTCAGAGCCAAGGCTCAAATGACCTTGTAGCTCACAATTAGGACTGCAGAAGAACTGGTTTTGACAGTTGTTGCCATAAAAGAAAAGAAAACAATTCCAAAATTTAATAAAACAGGCTGTTAAAGCCAGGTCTGTGATGAGGCTTTGGCTCTGGCTTACTAGGTAACTCATTATAGAATGATACCTTTCAGGTCTCAAAGTTAAACAAAGAAAAAAAATAAAAACAAAGAAAGTGAAATGGGAACAAAAATGGGCCTCTCATGCAAATGTCTTTGGTAATTAAGAGGAGGGCATTAAATGTGCAATATTCTTTCCAAGGAGAATTGTTTCTAAATGCTGGGGTAGGTTAACACTGTATCCTACGAGGCAACAGCTGTTCCTAAGAGAACACTGGCAGTGTTGATAAGTAACTTTTAAAACTAAATCTGTTTGCTGAGCTCATGTTGTTTGGAAAAACCATGAAGAATGAAATCTTCATTTTTTTCTTTTTAAACTGGGGGGGGGGGGGTGGGGGGGGATCCTATCAATTTGCAAGCAATGGCAGAATTCTAAGAGCTGCACAACCTGGTGAGATCCTAGGGTGAGTTCATTTATGTGAGGAGAGAGAAAAACAGGAGGCAGATTGGAATTCTCTGTCCCTCATCTGAATAATAATTTTACACTCTGAAAATGCACTGATTATATTCTTTCAATCCTTTTTATGGACTGGCTTAGTGGAGGATCAAAGGCTATTTTGTACATTTCCCCTTTGTTTCTCGGGGTCCATTTGTTGTTAACAATACCCAGGCCCAAATAAGCTTTGGTCATTATTCTTCATTTTATGTGATACTTTGGGCATTGTTTGACCCTCAAAGTTGGGGAACACCTGTTGTCTGATGGCATGTAGGAAGTACTATGAAAAATTAGGAGAATTTGAAGAATCATTAAAACGTGATGGTGTGAGGATATGTGAGAAAATATTTTCTTTCTTCAGTGCTATAACTATTCTAAAACCCCACTCAAGGCCATAATTATCCTGTTTATTTCTAGGCCTCAATATAAAGCCTAAGAGTCTCTATGAGGTACATTTTGGTTGGTTGGCACTTTTTAGTTTTTTTTTTTTTTTTTTGAACAAGGTGTTGTTTTATAACTTTGGCTGGCCTTGGAATTGCAGCTCCCCTACCCTCAGCCTCCTGAACTCTGGGATTACAGATGCCCACCACCATGGCTGGTTGTCATTTTTGTTCTCTTGTTGTGGAGATGCATTTCTGGCTTTGAGACAGGATATCATTAAGTAGAAACTATTCATCATAGGCTGGCCTCAGACTCATTCTCCTTTTGCTTTGGCCTCTAAAGTACTAAGACTACAGGTATGTGCTAGCAGACTTTATTGTGATTTTAATTTTCATCTCTCCAGCATACAATGATGAACATATTTTCCACATGCCATGTGCTCATTAGCTATTATATGTCTTCTTTTACAAAGTTGTACCAAACTTTCTTTCATGTGTTGTGCACAGTGAAAGACATAACAGCAGCATGGCATTTTTATTATCTACAGCAAGGTCAACAAACATTTTCTGTAAAGGGCCTGATTGTAAATATTTCCAGCTTCATGGTCCATATGGTCTCTGTCTCAATCACTCAACTCTGTCATTGTGTCATTGTGGTCTGATAGCAGCCATAAACAGTATACTCCTGTGTTCAGATAAAACATTATTTACAGAGAACATGTTGGGTGGCAGATGTAGGTCTCCTCTGATAAAAGAATTATTTTGAGAAATAGTGTCTTAGCTTCTACAGTTAGTGACAGACCTGAGAGGAAATGTACTTTGGATTTAATTCTTTCAAACTAGTGTCATTGGCAATAGAGAGAGCTAAGAAAGAAAAGCCAGGAAGTTTTAAGCTATTAGATTTTTAAAAATTCAGTACTTCTGAGCAGTTCCAAATGGAAGTTGTCAGGGTCAATCTAAGGAAAGACTCTAGAGGAAGGAGAGCATTTCCCTTCTGTTACTCTGTTCTCCCTTTGTAAAGGAGAGTTCTGTTCTAGTGTTCAGGTCATATGTATTAGAACGCTATGTCAGAGTAGTGTCCTGCTGGTGATTCATTCACAACATTTATTACAAACTACATGTCTTGCTAATGGTGAGTTTGGATTAGAAATACTTGTAGAGGAATTCTAAACCAGCAACATGACTACTCTGACAAGGGATCACATGCAAAGACTAGGCCTGTGTGATCTGGGTGGAATATAGACATGCCTTTAGTATACACTTTTAATCCAAATAGTGGCATTTAATTGGGGGCAGACAAAGTGAGAAGTAGAGCAAGTTTTGACAGAATGAGTCAAGAAAATAGAAGCAAGGAGAGAGGGGGAGTTGAGTTCAGTTGAGTTTAGTGCAGTTCAGTTGAATACAGCTGACTTTAATTGAGTTATGTGCAGGCATTTGACTGCAGTTGAGTTTGGTTGAGTTTTGTATAGTCAGTTGAATGGAATTGAGTTCAGCTGAGTCCATGCAGTTCTGTTCAGTTCATGCTGTCAGTGGAGTCTGTGCAGTTCTGTTCATGTAGTTCAGAGGCAGTTTTTCCAAGCAGAGCAATTAGATTTCTAAAAGACATTAATTTGAAACAGTCAGTGTGGGTAGGAGTTTGAGCCATAACAGCTGGGTTGAACCAGCCAGCCAAAGTTCAGAGAGAGCTAGAAAGGGTGAGTTTATTCAGCAGTAAGTCTTGGAGGCTGAACCATTCTAGGCCTAGGTTAGCAGACAGATGTTGGAAGCTAAAGCTTTTAAGGTCTGGGCTTACAGAAGTTTAGATTATATGGAGGCTAGAAGCTTCCAGGCCAAGCCCTAAGGGTAGATAGAAACATTCTGGGCTTAGCCCAAGCCAGGTATTCATAAAGCTTGGGTATGGCTCTCATCTCATCCCTTCCTCTGAGGAAATAAAAGTGACATTTACATCCAGTCAATTCTCAATCTGAATTGGATAGGATATACTTTCTCTTAAAAGGAAGATCTGTATTATTTCCTTCATCCTTTAGGCATAAACCATATTTTTTCTCATTATCACCTAGAAGCCTTTTTCTTACCCACTTAATAGTTTAAAAATTTTAAAAATAAATAATAAGTGAAGGTGATCAATAATATAAACCTTGAAAACGGAGATACATAGTTCTATAAATTGATTCTATGATAAGCTTAAACTACCCTGAATAAGATGAAAACCAGTTAATTTTATCAACTCAATCTTCCCCATCCTCTCTATTGGCCAGCCTTTTCTCCTGATTGCCATATTTACTATTTCCTTTAGTAAACTTAAAAGAATACTTTTATTTCATTGTAGAAAATGCTTTCAGATCCTTCTTTTTCATTCTGTTTGAAGCTACAAAGTTATTTTTTTAAAAAGCCTGAGGTTATGCCTCAGATGGTCCAGTGCCTGCCTACCATGAAGTCCTGAGTTTAATCCCTAGTAATGCATAAACTAGCTATGTTTTTTAAAATGCCTTTAATACCAGCATTCAGGAGGTGAAGAAAAGTTCAATGGTATTCTTTGTTACATAGTTTGAAGTCAGCTTGAGCTACATGAAATCTTTCCTCAAGGAAAATAAAATTATGATGTTCTTGGATTTCTCAATTTAGAATTGTTTGTAAGGTCCTTATTATATAACTATCAGATTTTAAATGATAAAGAGAGATAATATAACATATAGTTATTTCTTTCTGTGTTAGAATCTAACAAGATATGTAATACAGGAATATTATTTATCTATTAGTTTTATAATATACATTGATTAGTTGTTTTAGGTTTGTAATTTTTTTTACTTACATAATGCTTAAATTTGATTGGTTTAAGAACTGCTTAGAAGCTGGGTGTGGTGGCACATGTCTTTAATCCAGCAGAGGGAGGTGGATTTTTGTGAGTTCCAAGCAATCCTGGTCTGTAAAGCAAGTTCCAGGACAGCTAGGGCTGTCATACAGAGAAACTCTGTCTCAAAAATAATATTAAAAAATCCCTCTTTTAGTTGGACAGTGGTGACACATACCTTTAATCATATTACTTGGGAGGCAGAGACAGGCAGATCTCTGAGTTCGAGTCCAGTCTGGCCTTTAGACTGAGTTCCAAGACAACAATGATTACACAGAGAAACCATGTATTAAAAACAAAAAACCAAGTACCAAAATAAATCAACCAACCAACCAAATACCCAACCAAACAAAAAAGAACTGTGTAGAATTCTGGGTGTATCTGTGATGGTGTTTCTGGAGTATCAACTTAGAGTGGAAGTCCCAACCTTTATGTGGGAATTGTTGGGGTCCAGTAGTAACCCCACAAACTGCATTAACACTGATCTCAATTAAAGAGATGGTTTATTGAATACACACCCCAAGACAGATTGATCAGAGCAACAACTCAGTCTTAAGAGCTGAAAGCTGTGCACTAGGTATTTTTCAGGGGTAGTTTATAAAAGGCTAAAACTGACAAAACCACAATGAGTTCATATGCAGATGCTGGAAGTGCTGCTGGTAGCTGGCTTGACTCAAGCCACTTTAGACATAACAGTTCATATAGACCTTTAATTTGATGGGTTCTATGTAAATCTTTGTAGAATTTCTTAAGATTAGCAAACCTCAGAACATACAGAACATAACAAGGGTATATGGTCAGCATGACCCTGGTCTGAGTCAAGTTATTTTCCTGTGTCAATGACTGTTAGACATATTGCAGCAACAATATGGAATAGCTGGCTGGCATGGATCAAAATGGCTATAACTATGCTAGGGGGCAGGAAGCACCATGTCAAGGTCTAGAGACAAGATAGAGTAAAAAGGGATAAAGGAGAAAGTAAGCTCTGAGCATTGGCATTCTTTTTTCTCTGCTGTGTGGTTAGCCACACAGTGAACAGCTCTCTTCTGCCACATACTTTGGCTGCCATGATGCTCTGCCGAGCCAATAGGACCAAACAACCATAAATGGAGCTCCCTGAAACCGAGAAAAGTTCATTTCTTTAAATTGTTTCTCTTAGATATTGGTGACAGCACCATAAAAATAACTAGTAGTTTATAGTGTTTGCAAGTTTTGAACTCCACATATTTTTTTTCTATCCTGATAAATCGTCTTTTAAATTCAGCAGGAAATGGCACGAATCACACTCCATTTCAAGATGAAGTCATGTTTTGTTGAACTTTATAAACCAAATGAATGGTGCACAGCATAATCTCAATATATATATTTCTTGACACAAATATAATTGGTAGAAATCTCAATTAAAGAGCTTGTTTTCAATAGAATTTTGAGTTTAAAACCATTTTACAATTAATTCATTAGGTAGAACAGAGAAAGAATTATAAGAAGTATTAGTTATTAAAATATTTTGAATGTTTGGAGGACTTAGAAGATAAGGTACAAAGTGAAAACATAGTGTGTAGATATAGAGATAAAATATATAGAGATATTATAATGGTGTTGAAAAATTTATCCAGGTGGAGCAAAAGAAAGTAAACAAAATGAAAAGTAAACAAAATGAAAAACCTCCAGCCAGGTGAGAAGGCTCACACCCATAATTCTAGCACTTGGAAGTCTGAGACAGGAGGATTACTGAATTGGAGACCAGTCTGAGCTATATGACATTTCCCAGGATAATCTGGGATACAGGGAAAGAGTGTGTCTCAAACCAAACCAGATAATCAAATAAACAAAAACAGAAACTGTACTTCCCTACAAAGATTAGAGTCAGTTGCTAGTATGAAGTGTCAGACTCAAAAGTAAAATAAACCTCCTTTTCCTATAAGACCACTATAAGGGGTTAAAAGAAGATCTTCATGAACATCCTGAGTAAGACATCTTTAAGCATAATGCCCAAGGTTCAGAATGCTGAAATTCTCTTTTATTTTTAACACATTGATTTGGAGCACTTCACTTTGCAAATGTAGGCTTCCACAAATTGTGTAGTTTAAGTTAACAAGTAAGAGATCACATGAAGCTTACAGGTGTGCATGTTTGCTCCTTAAATGGAGTAATACTCAGAAAATGGAAGCATTTCTTGTCCACTCCCAGTGTCTTCCACTCTCCAACTTCTCATAGCCTGACTTCACCAATGCTGTGATCACATTGTCCTCCCAACTCATTATTTGTCTCCATTCTCCTTATTCATCTGTATGAGTCAGAAAAAGGCAAATACTTTTCTCCATTTAATTGGTCATTTACTCATTTCATTTGAAAAACTGTTGGTGTGTCATTGACATGTTAATATGGGCTATTTTATATTGGAATATAGAACATACAATGCTTTTTTTCATTATATTTTTATCCTCTAACTCTACATGGAAATTCAATGTTATAATGCAGATACATAAACATAGATAAAGAAGTTCACATAATCATCTTAACACTTCTACAAGTATTATATTTCCATGCCATTGAGGTAGAATGTACTTGAATTTGTATTTGAGTTTTGGGTGACCTTTTACAATGAAATTCTGCTGCCTGAGAAACATTACTCGTTTTATGTCTTTATTATACTTTATTAAAATGAATATAAATAATCTTATCTAATGTTTTGCCATTTATCCAATAAGTACACATGGCAGGAATGGAAAGAGTATGGTAAATAATCTAATTTTCACTCTGATAGGTGTAGATAAAAACAAACTTTTATTAGAAAGTTCCTGTGAATAAAGGGTTCCTTTGAAGTAAACTTTTATAGCTAACGTTCCAAAAACCTACACTATCACATACATATGTTCTGAAAATCATTATGAGATCTGTAGTCAAAAATACATTATATAAGTGGAAGTGTGTTTGGCCTTAATAGATATTTAAGATATTTGGGTTACAGAGAATTGTTTTTGGGAACCACAGACAGTGTTTATTCTCATATTAATAATGTAAATATTAATAATATCTGAAATTAAAGGCATTTTCATGGTCAAAATAAAACTTTTTCTTCAATATATTATTAATTTTAGAACTATGTATATTTTGTTTAGCTGAAACAATGGAATTGTTCTCAAAATTTATGAAAACACTACACTTGGAGTATTTTGGAAGCATAAACTTGATTTATGTTCAAAAAAAAAGTATCCAGTTGAGAGGCATAATTGTCAAAATCCTGAATTCAAGATGAACAAAAAAAAAAAAAACTGAAATAATTTGGAAAGCAGAACTCGGTAGTAAATAGAGGCTGAGTGGCTAGAGAGCATGAATTCCGCTCTGACATCTAAGAAGGCTGAAAAACAGATTTATGTGCAGAATTGGAGAAAGTAGCTGGAAACCCCAGTCCTGGTATGTTTCTTCAAAGACCTTGGGGAAACTTTAAAAAATACTTGTATTCACTCAACTTCATTGTGCTTCTTAGTAACCAGGGATGTGGATAAAATCTAGGATCTAGTATACAGTATTCTTGTATTGATGGCACATAAGAGATAGTGGTTTTATCATTATTCGTGTACAAAACAATATTCCTTATTTCACATGAGAATATATTTCATGGCTAGAAAAGGACAGTTGTCAAACAGTGACAAAAGACGAACTCATTTCTCTTGGAAATAAATCTTTGCAAAATACTTAAAAATAGACTCTGAACCACTAAGTATGGAATGGAGACAGGAGGGATAAATTTCCAAGCAATTGCCAGATGATGCTGGAGCTATTGATAATCTGATCAACTTTGAGCAACATATGTCTAGGCACATAACAAAGAGTTTGAAAAAAATTAAAAGCATATCTCCTGTAGGTATATAATATTCTAACCACTCATAGAAGAGATATATAGACATTGAAAGCCAGTTAGTGTTTATATTCCTGAGCCACAAGTATATTTATTGTCTATGATGCTTTATGTAAGCATTTTATCTTATTCTTCACATACTTTGTAAGAGGCACTGTTATTACCTACACTTTTAGATGAGGAAGTAAACTTAGGTTGATATATATAACTATTATATATATAATAGTTATATATATCAACCTATAACTATTATAACTATTGAGAGTTCACATTAAACTTACATGACTTTCAATAATCTCTAACTGCTAGATGTGTGCCAAGGCTACATAGTTAAATCCAACATTTAGGATAGGAGTGATGGTGTCAATCAAGAGTGATAACAACTACAGTTCAAAGAGAGAAAATGACTTACCCAGAGTTGAGGGTTTTTTTTTTTTGTGTTAGAATAGGGACCCAAACTAAGACTATTTGACTCCAAAGAGGGCAGAACATACGGTAGTAGCTGTGGAGAAAAAAGAACAATCAAATCTCAAATAGTTGCTAGTAATTTCAGAATGGAGACAATGTTTCCAGAACTTAAAGTCCAAGTAATAGTTTTATGAGCATGGGAGGGGTGTATCAGAAGGTAAAGATATATTGACTTCCATCTAGCCCTCAGCTTCCAACTCTTATATTCCCAGCAACTGTGCTCATAATGGCTTTGGAAGACAAGTTTTATAGCATTAATTAGAAAACTACTTATATATGTTGACATTTATTTATAAATTATAATACTTCTATCTACCACATATGTCTAATATTTCAACATCATAGCATGGCATTTTGTCTATAAAGTTTATACTCAACAACCATGCAATTGAGTTACAAAAAACCCTACAGGTCTTAATGATTTTTAGCAAGTTTATAATTTTATATTTGTTGGTCACATTCATAGCTATCCTCAGAAGCATGTGGCCCATGGGCTACGGACAAAACATGCCTAAATTTTATTTAAAAATTTAAGCCAGGCGATGGTGGCACATGCCTTTAATCCCAGCACTTGGGAGGCAGAGGCAGGTGGATTTCTGAGTTCAAGGCCAGCCTGGTCTACAGCGTGAGTTCCAGGACAGCCAGTGCTACACAGAGAAACCCTGTCTCAAAAAACCAAATAAATAAATAAATAAATAAAAATAAATAAAAATAAAAATTTAAAGATAACTATTATTTTAGGGATACAGTTTGTTGGTTATTAAGTAAATATATTCTAAAAACAGAGCCTATTTAAAGTGTCATTATTTTTTATCTTGAAATGGCTACCTTCTTTTTGTTGTTTGTTTGTATTTTATTGAGAATTTTTGCATCTTTGTTCCATCAGAGATACTGGCATGTAATTTCCCCCCTTTCTCCATTTTATTTAAAATAGGTTCTTTTTTCATACAATATATTCTGATTATAGTCTCCCCTACCTCTACTCCTCTCAGTTCCTCTACCTCCCAATCATTCAGGTCCACTCATTTCTATCTTTCATTAGAAAAGGATAGGCTTCTAATGGATAACAATAAAACATGCCAAAATAAAACACAATAGGATGAAGTTTATATTGAAGTTGGACATGGAAATTCATAGGAGAAAAAGAGTCCCAAGATCAGGCATAAGATTCAGAGACTCACTTGTTCTCACAGTCAGAAATCCATAAACATACAAAGTTGAAATTTATAATATATATTCAGAGAACCTACTGCAGATTCATGTAGGGCCTATGTTTGCTACTTCCATCTATGTGAGATCATATGTGCCTTGCTTAGTCAATGCTTTATTCTCCTGGGGGTCCTCCTCTGGCTTTTATATGCTTCCTGTCTCCTCTTATGGGGTTACTGGAATCCTAAGGCCAGGGATTTGATGGTGACATTCTATTTAGATCTCTCTCTCTCTCTCTCTCTCTCTCTCTCTCTCTCTCTCTCTCTCTCTCTCTCTCTCTCATATCTGGCTGTGGATATGTGTATTTATTCCCATCTGCTATGGAAGAAGCTTTTCTGATGATGCCTGCATGGGTAAATAAGGTACTGATCTATGCAAATAGCAGAATATCATCAGGAATAATTTTATCACTGTTTTTTTTTTAAAAGACCAGTAGTATTGGGTTTTACACTAGGTCCCTGGACTATCTATTCTTTTGTTCTTGGTCACTCAAGAAGTGTTGGGTATGGGTTCCATATCATCTAGTGTTCCATAAGTCAAGTCAGTCGTTGGTTGGCTACTCCCACAAATTCTATGCCACCATTGCCCCAGTAGATCTTGCATGCAGGACAGATTGTAGGACAAAGGGTCTGTAACTGGGTTGGTGTCCACAGTTCTCTTTTGGTAGCCTGCAGAGCACCTTCCCACACCAAGGGAACTGGAATATAGGTATGAAATTTCAATGTAGGCACTAGTCCTACCTCTCCATGCTGCCTTATGGGCATTTTTTGAAATTAAATATCTACATGACTATATATCTATAATCTATTTCTTTTAGTCTGCAAAACACTGAGCAAGTCGAATTTTGGTGTTTAAGTCATTCTGTTTGTAATATTTGTATGGTATCACTATAAAACCAATAAATTTTCTTTGCTTGAGAAATTGGTTGATGCTCAGTTCTTTTTTTCCAGGTGTTGTGCTGTTTGCTTTTGCTGTGGTGGTGAAAAAGCATCTGTGGAAGTGACTGGTCCAGCAGAAGGCAGCAACTGAGACAACTTGTAAGTAGATATTATCATGGTCTGGGAACAAACAGGAAAGCATGAGGAGAAATCATACTGAGGGACAATTGGTCTGTGTAGTCATTGTATGTGCCTTCATTTGATGATCAAATACAGGTCATGTAGATATGGATGCAGGTTGTGTAGAGTCTCCTAGGATGGAGGCTGGGTCTGTCTGCTGCCCTGTAACTTTGCCTTGGTGATAATAGTACAGGTACTTCCTCATGAGAGAGATTTTTACAATATATTATCTCTAAACTATCAGGGAACCAAGAGTAGTCCAAGGTTGTGTCTATCCTATACAAGGATATTTCAAGCAATATACAAATTTGAGGCCATATCAATGAAAAGAATTTTTAAAATGTTTGGCACAAATGAAATATAACTTGAATAGAGATATGATTCTCAAAGCAACTACTTAGAATCAGACAACAAAATTGGATGTATGTTAGGTTTTAGGCTTGGCTGTTGGCCACTGATAGAGCTCCCTCAAAATCCAAGATGTTATGGTGTACCTATGTGAAAAACTGGTTGCATTGCAGTAGAGCAATATGCTGTATCAGTCATTTACCATATATTTTAAATTGTATCAGGTAGGTTCTATGTTGATAACCAGTACCTGAGCATTTCAACAAAGTATATTTACTATAAAAACAAACAAAACAAATCAAAACTAGGTACTCCATAAGCAGCTGCAAAGAAGACGCAGTTCTTACTGTGGAGTGATCAGTTGACCAAGACACCAGAAATTGTTCTTTGATGGGCATTGTTTCTTTTCACAAAATTATGCTGGAAGAGAGGAACTTTCTTTTCATGAAGATAGAGTGTATATGTATAGATTATCTTCTGCTCTAAATGTAGAACCTGTAAGATCCAAGCCCATGGGGGAGTGGGTTCTAGGCAGTATTTCAATGTTGTATGTACAACACTGTCATGTGACTAGCAAAGATAACCCAGGATTGTACTAAAATTGAGCTGTTAAATATTTGTGCTGTCTTTCTGCTACTTTGGATACTGGATGATTTCCCAGTGAAGTGGTGTTCTTCTAGGAACAGAGAGTGAGTTACACACACATTTTTACTGCTTTGGGGCCTAGTGAATCATCTTGGGAGTAGCAGTTAAGCAGTTTCAGTCAATAAGGCTTCTGGAATCACCACAATTCTGTAGTTTCTGGAAACTTAATCAGGTGTATCTTTGGGGGGATGGCTGAAGGAACATAATCACTTGCAGATGTAAATTTGTATCTATCAGGCCTGGATCTGGTTATCTGGGAATACCTCATTCTTTCTAGACCTTGACAGATTGAACTGGAATTGAACCAGCTTGGAGATAGAAACAAGTGTAACAGCTGTTTAACTTCCATGTTCAGCCAGCTATGAAGCTTTTGATTTACCTGGCAGTGCATGTTGAATAAATAGGAAACTTTTGTCCAGAATTTTTATCTCTGAGTTAAAATTCCCAGAGAAATACTTAGCTTTCCAGGAATCCTCTACAAGTTGTAATAAACCACCTGCCTTCTGGAGGAATAACCCACAGAAGTAGAATATGGGCCAGCTTTACTATTCACATTTAACTTAAATCACACTAGCCTTGTCTCAAAACTCCTTATATAGAGGAATTGTTCACCTCCTTACCTACTCTGTTAAAACGTTAGCATTAGTATTTGTGTTTTACTTATTTTTTGGGGGGGGAGGGGAGAGATCTATGATAAATTCACTTGCGAGTGACTGGAAATAAAGATACTCAAAGTCCATTCATACACCTGTTATCCTACCACATTGGAGGAGGAGGCAGTAGGGACAGGAAATCAACTAGTTATGTAGCTTCAGCTACATAACTAGTTCGAGGCTAGCTGGGGCTACACGAGGCCTTGTCTCAAGAATCAAAAAATAAATCTATTCATATAGAAAATAGAGAGACTATGTGGTTGAGTATCTAGACTGATGACTAGTTTTAAGGAAGTCCATATTTTATGTAATACAATAGGGCTTTAATATCCCAAGAGAAATTAAAGAAATTAAGCAGACTGGAAGTAATGTTTTCATCTGACTTATAATTTGTCAGAATGATTTGCCATCATCCTCGGCAGGATGTTCTGGTTGTCAGGCACCTATATCACACATGTTTTCTATTACTATATCTCTGAGTGTCCTGCTATTGATTTTTGACTGCTGCTGCTAACTTCTCCTATTTCCTCTATCTGTGGATGTGGGTGACCTAGGGACCAGCAAATTTGAAATGCCATAGTTCAGAATTGCATGGTCATATATTGCACATAATCTTAGATCACAAAAGCGATCACTCTCTCCCATCCTTTCTCCTATCTCTTCAAGACAGACAGTAAAGTGTTTTCTTCTGCTATTCCCTGTGGGGTACTCCCTGTGGAATTTCATAAATCTGAGCTGAAATGCACTCCTTGGAAGCACCTTTGAGCCATCACATGTATTCTCTGTGCACCAACTGAGACTTGTCTTCAGCAGATATATTTTCAGGTGCTGTCTTTATGTAGACAAATGTTGACTGCATTTTTTCTGGTAGTGCTTTTCCTTTTCACTTTTAAGATCTTTCCAGTGATAGGAAATAAAGATGTAGTGAATGTATCATAAGGAGTTATTTAAAATTAAAATGCATCTAATTAAGATTAACTTGCTTCTCATTCAATTCCATGTGTTGTATAGTTTTGGTAGTGATGGGATGGGTGGTGACTTGGCAATGACAACAGGTGGAGGTTGGTACTATGTGTCAGCAAATCATGGGACCTACATTGGTCTCTGTCCCAATTAGCTTCAGCTGTCAACTTGATATAGTACAGCGTTATCTGAAGAAGTCTAAATTGGGGGGATTGCCCAGATTATATGTGTCTATGACCATGTCTGTGAGGGATTGTCTTTTTTCTTTCGTTTTTTTTTTTTTTTTTGATAATTGATGCGGGGAAGGCCAAGCCCACCGTACATGGCACCATAGCTAGGCAGATGGTCCTGGGATGTGTAAGAATGCTAGCTGAGCATGAGCCAGGGGAGCCAGCTAGGAAATAGTATTCCTTTGTGATCTTCTGTTCTTTTTCTGCCTATGGGTTCCTGATGTGAGCCCCTGCCCTGGCTCTCCTCAATGACAGACTGTTACCTGGAAGTGAAACCTGAACTTAAACCCTTTCCTTCACAAGTAGCTTTTGCTCATATAATTTACCATAGCAACAGACAGCAAATTAGACCAGTATCTACCATGGTGGATTGTATTATATTTCTCCTTGGAACCAGACAAGATATCTTCATTCCCATCATCCCTGTGGGTCTCATTAGCACTGCATTAGTAAATGTCTAACTTTTCCCCAGATGTGCAGTGATAGAAGGGAGCAGCTAACTGTAAGATTGGTTTCAGACCTGTTGCATCTTTTGAAACAATAGCTTAGGAAGTATGGCAAATTTTGTTCATTTTCATTCTTTTCTTACTTAGCAAAACCTTAACTGTCAATTTTCTTATTATCTGCATAGATTTACTGACTACTCTGATGACAATCACTCTTTTAGGGTAATAATAGTCTCAACTCGTGATGGCATGTTTTCCAGAGGAAGTACAGGATAATCCCACATTACTTAATGCTAATAAAGTCCATCCTACATGAGTTATGTAAATAGACTTAACAGACATGGGGAAAGTTTTGATTTCCAGAAATAAAAGTAAGTACAATGGCATACATGTGAGAATATAGTAGATTTCATGTGGTCTTGAATGAGAAGGAAACATTAAATGTATATAGGTAATAGGGAGCATGGCTTAGCATTGCACAAGGATAAAATCAGTGTGAACATTTAGATGCATCATACTTGTAGGTATGATACAAAGAGACATATATGTGTATTGAGTATTATACCCATTAAACATATATTGTTTTACATATACATATATGTACATATGCACACATACATACACACACAAACACACTTGTTCCTTTTGCTATTGTAGTTAATACTTTGTTCATTATATTTCATAGCTGCTTACTGTTGGTTTGCATAGAAAGTATTACTTTTTTGTGTATATAACAAAATGGTAACTTACTCAATTTTATATCTCATTTCATAAATTTTCATGTGTATATGCATGTGTACACATGCATGTGTACACTATTCTGCATGTAGAGGTTAGAAAATAAAAGGGACCTATCATGACTGTCCTCTAAAAGACCCAACAAGCAGCTGAAAGAGTCAGATGCAGATATTTAAACTCAACCAATGGACAGAAGCTGCTGACCCCTGTGGTTGAATTAGGGGAAAGCTGGAAGAAGCTGAGGAGGAGGGAGACCCTTTAGAAGGACGAGTAGTCTCAGTTAACCTGGACCCCCGAGATCTCTCAGACACTGGACCACCAACCAGGCAGCATACACCAGCTGATATGAGGCCCCCAACACATATACAGCAGAGGACTGCAGGTCTGGGTTCAGTCAGAGAAGATGCATGCAACCCTCAGGACACTGGAGGCCCCAGGGAGTTTAGAGGTCTGGTTGGGTGGGGGTTGTGGGTGGGAACATCCTTGGGGAGACAATGGGGAGGGAAGGAAATATGGGAAGTGGAACATTCGAAAGGTGAACAGAGGGGAATACAATCTGGAGTGTAAATAAATAAATAAATAATGAAAAAGTTACCTAAAGAAGAAAAAATTATTTAGTTTAGCATGTTACTACATGCCTTTAATCATAGCACTTGGGAGCCATAGACTTGTGAATCTAAGTGAGTTCAAGACTACTCTGGTTTACGTAGGAATTCCAGAATACCCAGGGACACAGAGACAGACCCAATCTAAAGATATATTTATTCCTATTTTACATGTATGGATTTTTGTCTGCATGTATTCATGTGTGCCAAGTACATACTGGTGCCTGCAAAGGCCAGAAGAGGGCATTAGATCCCCTGGAACTGGAATTACAGACAGTTGTTAGCCACACTATGGGTATTGGAAATTTAGCCTGGGCCTTCTAAAAGAGCAACGCATGCTTTCCACCACTAAGCCATCTCTCCAATGTCTGAACTTTACCTCTCTCTCTCTCTCTCTCTCTCTCTCTCTCTCTCTCTCTCTCTCTCTCTCTCTCTCTCTCTCTCTCTCTTTCTCTCTCTCCAGAGATATGTATCCAGAGATAGTTTTCTCTGTAGATAATTCTGTAAATACTTGTAATATTGAAAAAATTCCCTAATATATCAAAGTTCTTTTGTTGTTTATCTTGTTCTTCTTTCTTTTCTCTATG
The DNA here is from genome assembly GCF_011762505.2 of Arvicanthis niloticus. Classification (NCBI taxonomy): domain Eukaryota; kingdom Metazoa; phylum Chordata; class Mammalia; order Rodentia; family Muridae; genus Arvicanthis; species Arvicanthis niloticus. Next base: position 47,319,011 of record NC_047679.1, on the reverse strand, counting down.
AGAAATAGAACATTGACTTCTTTTGTTGTTTATCTTGTTCTTGTTTCTTTCCTCTATGAGAAATAGAACATTGACTTGGTGTTTATGTGCAAATATGGATAGTTTCTTCTGGACAATCATATTGTACAATTCTTGAATTCTTAGAATTGTTTATGAAGGATCTTTCTTATAAAGTCGGTGCTTGCTTTAATATGAGGCTAGTTTATACTTGACTTGGTAACTACTTGAGGGATTTTTTTAACTGAATTAATTGATATTTACTTATTGGGGTACATTGCACTGTATGAAGAGTATGATTTTATGTATAGTACTTTTACAAAGCTTGGGAAGCAGACATGGGGCTGGCTTATGAAATAAGTTGATGGTTTACTTCCCTTTCTCTGATTGTATAGAGATGATATACCATTGGGAATTACTTGCCCTTATAATGTTGGAAGAACACACATCTATACAATTCTATGATAATGAACCAGTCTTTAAAAAGTCTTTGAAGTCTCCATTGTTTTCTTTTACACTTTCTGTTTTTTTTCTTTTCTTTTTCTTCATTTTTGTTTCTTCATTTTGAGGCAGGCTAGCCTTGAATTTGCTAGGTGGCCTAGACTGGCCTCAAACTTGTAATTTTCTGGCCTTTAACTCCTGTGTGCTGGGATTAAAAGTTTGGACTGTTAACAAATGTTATGCAAAATGTTTCTACTTGATTGCTTCTTTCATGATTGTTGTCTTACTGGCTTCTTCACTGCTATCTATTGTCACCTTCTTCTTTCATCGGACATTTTCTGTGCATTATGTTTGTGTATGTCATATGTAGATTCAGGAGTGTACACTCGTAAAATACAATGTTGGAATGTTTTCTTCAACCACTCTTCACCTTAGTTTTTGAGGCAGGGTTTTTACTGAATGAATAGCTCACCATTTGAGCTAGAAAGTGTAAGGAATTTGCCTTTCTTGGTCTCCTGCTCTGGAGTCACTGATGTTTGAGGGTATATCTGACTTTTTAATGTGACTATGGGGATTCTAACTCAGGTCCTTATGCTTCCACTTTACCCACTGAACATCTCCTCAGCCCCATATTTATCATTATTGTTATTGTTGTTGTTGTTGTTCTTGAATAACATGCAGCTGGGCCATCTGTCCTTCATATTTGTGTACTAATATTTGTATTTTTCTCTTCTATTGACTCTGATTTTCTTCCACATTGTAATATGGACTTTTATCTTGCTAATCATTGTAGCTAATGAAATAGTTATTTCTGTTTAATCTTTTCTTTAATGAAAATTATTTAGAAGAACATTTTGAATTTACACATGCATAAACGTTTCTGTCTTATGTTTGTAAATTTCTTGTTTGGCTTTGCTGTAATTAATGGGGTCTGCATAGATTCTATTTTGGTGACTTTTGATGGCATATTGAAAAAAATTAATCACTCCATGTTGACTTAACAAATTAAGTTGCAATTTTGAAGAGTGAACAATGTGTGTTATCAACTAGAGCTTTCATCTATTCAAAAGTAATAAGTGATGATGCTCATCAGTTAAACAAAAGGTACTATTTTTATTATAAAGTCTCTCCATTTCTAGTAATTCCTCACTTTGCCTGCTGTGTTACACCATAGGTCACACCCTAGAATTCATAAATTCCTGATTTGTTTACCAAAAGATACTAAGAAAAATCAGGTATATTCTGTGAAAAGCATTTCAAATTCTGTTAGCAGATATTACTGAAGTATGAAGTGTTTTGGCCAAACTCCTTTTCCCCAGGGAGGGAGGACTGAGATTCGGGTGAGCTATAATGTTTTCTCCGTAATTGTTATGAAACAATTCTGTGTAGGCAAAGAGAAAAAATGTTTAAAAGCAGGAAATCAAATCCCAGATGATTTCAAACAAAATTGAAAACAGGAATAAAAGGAATAAAGGAGAATAAAAAGTAGACACATATGTCTGCCCCTTTTATTTTTGATTATGTTGTTTATTTATATCCCAAAAGTTGCCCCCTCCCAGAGTTCTTCACCCTATTGCCCCCTCCCCTTTACCTCTGAGAGGGTACTCCCCTTTCCCCTAGGCATTCATTCCCCTTCCCTGGATCATCAAGTCTCTATAGGGTTAGGGGCATCCTCTTCACTGAGGCCAGACAAGGCTGGGAGCTCCCAGAGACTAAGCCACCAACCAAAGAGCATACAGGAACATATGTCTGCGAGTTCTGATCTCATTCCTGCCCATACTCTCTAGCCTCTTGCCATAGAATTTACTTCTCATTACTCAAATATATCATATTTCTTTCTTCTCTCTTAGCTTTTTGTGTTTTCCTATCTCTTTACTAGAAATACCTTCCAAGTCCTGAGTAATCTAATTCTTTCTTGGAACTCTTAGTATAGTGTACTTCTTAAGACTCTATATTTTGAATCCAGATTTGTATGGTTTTGATTTCCATATCCACTATTAACTTACAAGGTGGTATTATGTTGTTAGGCCTTAGTTTTACTATGTATAAAATGGAAATAATAACTTACCTCCTACAATTGTATTAAATAAGCCAAGCAATAGTTATGATGATGATTTCTCATCATTAGAATTCATGTTATACTTGTTCACTGTCTCATTCATTGTGAAATTTAAATAGTGAAACAATTATTCACCTCTTAAATTAAGAGGTCCCTTTTCTAAATTGGGAGTGAATTAACTTCAATGATGGTAGTGCCCACCAGTCAGATTAGATGTTTCTGTCCACAGGACCTACAATACAGTTTCATTATTTTGGTAGTTCAAAACCTTCTGAAACAAGTTAATACTATTATCACTAAATACTATATCATCATATCCTTGATTGCATCTATATATTCATTTTTTAAAAAGATTTGTTTATTTATTTTATTTATATGAATACATTGTTGTTGTCTTCAGATATACCAGAAAAGGGCATCAGATCCCATTTCAGATGGTTGTGAGCCACCATGTGATTACTGGGAATTGAACTCAGGACCTCTGGAAGAGCAGTCAGTACTCTTAACTACTAAGCCATCTCTCCAGCCCCTAAGTATTCATTTAATAGCTTTCTTTGCAAGTTAATATCAACAGTAATATGCTATAAAAGCTTTATTTTTATTCTTAGTGGCAATGCTCCTTAACAAAAGACATAGTGTATAGCTTATCACAAGCTTCATTACACTCGACCCTGCTGATCTTTATAATTTGGATCAACATTTATTGACCAACATGTTCCAATGGACTCATTTGAATTCAGTCAATACAATCAACCTTCTGTGCATCTCAATATAGGTCAATAAATTTATATTCAGACATTAATGACTTATTAGTTGAAAGCTTTATGAAGCAATACAAGACAGTTTCTTGTTAGGTACATTAGTTCTGTCATTCATTTGACTTGGAGGTTCTGGCCTTGGTGAGAAGAAGGTTGTAGCAGAGTTTAAAATGTTAACAATCAAATTGTATTCATACATATTCCATATATAACCCTACAAATCACAGAATGGATAAAGATCTACAGACTACCATGTTAAAATAACAGGCCTTTCATCAAACACATTTGGGAGTTGTGACAGAGTAGAAGCATTTGTGTTCAATTACATTCTTGTGCCGTTTTGCTTGCTCCTAGCATATTTTAATCAGAATTTCAAATTTTGTTCCTCCCAAATCTGCCTCATTTATGCATTGTTTATGAGTGTGAGTATACATTCTTCCCAGCAGGGCTTTGTGATTTGAATAGTTGCCTGGATTCAATATTAATAAAGAGTTGGTCTTTATTAGGTTTCTCTATCTTTTCATCCTGGGAAACTATTTTGCATACAATGTTTGTCAAGATAGTAACAGGAAAACAATCACAAGAGTTTAGACACCTGTCTGTAATTCATCTTGTTATTTGCTGCATTCTTGTCATATTTTCTGAACTCTATGTGATCAGAAATAGAATACAGGTCTACTTGGCCCAATTTGCTTGGTGGTAGGGGGTTTGGTCAGAAAAGCTGTGTGAGATAACAAGTAGATAACAAGTGTCATTCCTTAAGATTCACTTTTGGATCTACAAAGACAGCAAATTGTACCAACATGAAGACATGTAAATAATGCCACCATTTGATTTTATAATGTTTTTATAAAGTTTGACTTCATTTTCATTTTATTCTTTTTTTTTTTTTTAAATCAAGGCAGGGTCTCGCCATATAATTAAGCTGCCTTGGATCTTTCTAGATAACCTGGGCTAGCCTTGATCTCACAATCCTCTTACCTTAGCTTCTTGAATGTTGTAATTTCACCATGCCTGTCTTCTTTCCATTAGACCAGTAATTCTCAAGGCATGATTTTACTTCCCTGAAAAACATGTGACAATATCTGCAGACATTTTAATTGACATAGCTGGTATGCCAGGGTAGGGGTTCTTACTGAGACACAGTGAGTATTAGCCATGAAACAATAATTGTATATGACAACCTCTATCCAAGAGTTATCTGGGCTGAATTTTTTTTTGAAAAAATACTAAAAAAAACCTTACTTTTCAGAAGTATCATACGTTTTGCTTTAGTTCTAGTCATCAGAAGGAAAAATCCATGATTCATTCTCTCAGCTAGCTCACATTATGTAACTCTGTTTTTAAATTGCCATTTACCTGAATCAGATGCACAGCAGTGAATCTACTTCTCCATATGAGGGAAATTGTTTTCTGTTAACTGATAACCTCACCTTAGTAGTTTCTTTCCCATCACATCAAAGCTCACAGTAAGACTTGCTGCAGCAAGTGCACTTTTGAGTGGCTTTTTGGCATCTAAAGACTCTCTTTGACTTTCATACTGTGCTGCACTATCGTTTATAATCTAGCAATAAATTATTTATGGAGATTGGGCTCCCTCTCCCTTCCTCCCTCCCTCTTTCCTCCCTCTCTTCTCTCTCTTTGCTATTTTGCTCTCTTCTCTTTCCCCATCCACTCCCTCTGTTTCTTACTTTCTCCTAAAACTATATTTTATCTGGAAGCAAGATTTTAAGTGAAAGCCATCCTGCCTTTCTTTGAGTGTGTGTGGCAGGGGGTGGGGTGGATAGCTGTTATTTATGTAACACTTTTTATAGTACTAAAGTCATCTCTTTTGATAATTTTAAAACATGTTGTATAAATAATTATTAATTAACTCACATATACAACAACTCATATGTTTTGCTTGTCCTTAGAATTCCTGTTTTTTATATAATTTCAGGAAGATCCTTCCTGAATCAGTTTAAAGCAGCACTGTGAACAAAACCTCATTTTAGTTCTAAACTCTTTAGGTTTCAATAGACTATTAATGTACAGAACAGAGAAAGACCAGCAAAGGATGACTATGTACGTGCTTATAGATGTATATGTATCTATCTGCATGCTGGATACAAATAAGGTCTGTTTTACTATTCAAGTTACAAGTGAATGAATATACCTATATTCTAATAAAACTGTAATTATGGACACTGAAACTTTTGAATGTATAATCCTTTGGCATCCATATGGTTTTGTTATCAAGTCTTTAATGACTACCAACATCCTCATTTGATAAAGACCCCTATATAAAATAACAATGTTTGCATATAATATATACATTCCTTCCATTAATATTAATTCTTCTCTAGATTCCTCAAGACACAAATCATAATATATATCTTATGTAAGTATTTATTATTCTATATGTTTTAGGATTTTCTTGAATATTTTATTTCAGAGGGGAGAATGAGAAGGGGGATAACATTTGAAATGTAAATAAATAAAATAATAAAAATAAGATAAAAGAAGAATGAACTAAAAATATTTTTATTTTATACACATGAGTAAAATTTTTAGTTTACAAGCATGAGTGTTTTGCCTTCATGTTTGTATGTGTACCATTTGTTTGCCTGATATTTGTGGAGGTCAGAAAAGGGTGTGAGAACTCCTGGAACTAGAGTTACAGATGGTTGTATAAGCTGACATGTAGGCATGAAGAACCAAAACCCAGTCTTATGTAAGAGTAAGAAGGCACAGGAAAATTAACTTCTGTGAGTTCAAGGATAGCCTGATCTAAAAGCAAGTTCCAGGCCAGCCAGGGATACACTGTGAGACCCTGTCATCTGTCTGTGTGTGTGTGTGTGTGTGTGTGTGTGTGTGTGTGTGTGTGTGTGTGTATGTATACATTATTTCTAGCTGAATTTTTGCTGATACATTTCCAACATCACTTCTGTTTTTTCCTTATTCATTTCTCCTTACATGGCAAAATTTTCTAAAGTGTCAGGCATTTTTATATTAATTATATATCATTGAAAGAATACATACACACACATATATAAAATTCATATATATATATATATATATTTCATAGATTAATCTAACACTCCATGGCTTTTCACTAAAAGTTTAAATTTAGAGTAGTAAATTGTCTATCAGGAATTTTTAAAGTGACTCCTTAATGCATTCACAAAAGTAGACTGCTATACATCAGCAAAAATGAGCCTCCCCAAGGATTTTACTGGGAAACAGAAAGGTTAGGTTCTAAACAGTCCCTAAGATCTTGTTAAAAATAATATATAAAAGATAGAGTTTACTTGGCATAAAGTCATTGTTCCTTGGGTTGGGTGAAACTATTGGTAAGAAGAATTGTCAATGTGATACTTTTTAAAATGTATTAATTTGTCTTATAAACACATATCAAGGTATAGAGGGTTCATAGTTTAGAGGTATATATTTCTGCTATAGAGAAATTTGTAAGAAAGTTTAGCTTATCTGGTATATCAGATCCTGTAACAAGCTTTATTTTTCTCAGGTAACTGTATTTTATTAGTTAGATTATTTTGTTGAAGAGCAATTAGCACTGGCAAATGGCTACTTTTGAATAAAAATCAATAACATGAATATGATATTTTCAGCATTATACAAGTCATATACACACACACATATGGTTTATATATGATTGGAAGGCAGATGAATCAATGATAGCTAGCACAGCAATAATAAAAACTTAAGTTAAATATCTTAAATATATTCAACAACATTGAGTTGCTGTTATATCCTGGCTTATGGCTTATTTTATTACTCAAAATGCCCAGTTGCATAATG